>NC_137130.1:10523215-10825715 GCF_949319135.1 Squalius cephalus
TTTAGCCTGTTGATGAGCTTGTAGGTGCAGGTTAGCTCCTCACCTGCTGTAAGTTGTTTTCTGTTGGCCTCTCCAGCGATTGCAGGGTCCTTTAGACGTAGGTGATGAAGAAGGTGAGGCACAAAAAGATGGCATTAGGCTGTTCACAATCTGAGTCAGCTGCGCACTCTGAACACACACACAGACACAGCCATGAATTTTGTGGGGTTGATTTAATCAGTGTTTATGTTCTTGTCTAAATACCTGTGCTTTTCTTAAAAGAGTAGTTCACTTTAAAATGAAAATTACCCCATGATTTACTCACCCTCAAGCCATTCTAGGTGTATATGACTTTCTTCTTTCAGACGAATACAATCGGAGTTATATTAATAAACACCCTGACGCTTCCGAGCTTTATAATGGCAGTGAAGTCCAACCATCAGTTTGAAGCTCAAAAAAGTGCATCCATTCATCCATCACAAAAGTGCTCCACACAGCTCCGGGGGGTTAATAAGTGAAGTTCACAACGTAATTTCGGGAGGAGTGAACCCATCTAATCTTTCAATTAACTGCCGTAGGATATAAGCAGCCGCTCACCTTGCTCTGGCATCAGCTGTTTTGGCATCCCTCCACCTTCCCAACTCCACCAACATAATTTAGGCATCTTGCTACCATACTCATCATCCAAGCATTAGTAGTCCCACTGGGGAGTATATCTAAGCTCGACTTGAAGCTGCTTCCTTGAGCCCCTCCATTGCGGACAGCAAGCCAAATACTCTTAACCTTATTAGCTTAAAGATTATATGGGCAAAGGAACTTGTGAAAGGCCTTCTGAAGCAAAGCGATGAGTTAACCCACCAGAGCAGTGTGGAGCACTTTTGTGATGGATGAATTGATGCACTTTTATGAGCTTCAAACTGATGGTTGCAATCCACAGCCATTATCAAGCTCGAAAGCGTTAGGGTGTTTATTAATATAACTCTGATTGTATTAGTCTGAAAGAAGAAAGTCATATACACCTAGGATGGCTTGAGGGTGAGTAAATCATGGGGTAATTTTCATTTTCATACTCCTTTAAGTACCTGTCTCTCAATGTTCCTCAGAAGGCGTGTGGGGCTGCTGGGTTCCATCTCTGGATCAGAGTGCAAATCTTGCATGTTCCCAGCTGTGAACGATAGATCCATAGTCTCTGTCCACAAGGTGTGTTGGATCTGCCTGTCCGTCAGGGGCTGAGACTCTGCTAAAACCACATGACCCTGGAAGACATATTAAAGAAACATGCATCAGAAATACTCAATGCGCCAATCAGAAGTGAACTGTGAATTATTAAAAAAAAATTCAAGTTCAATTCAACTACTTGAAATTAATCTGTATTGAAGTATTAAATAACAGTAGTCTTGCCATTCAAACTTGAATTTAAAGAAGTAGAATTAAAATGTAATGAAATTAAAAGAAATTCTATAACTGGTGTGAATGTATTTTATCCAAATGCATGTTTTTATTATTAATAATAATAAAAATACAATTATGAATTACACTTCAAAATGTTTAATAATCAGTGTTTAATTTGTAAATTCAAGTATTCTGGAAAATTAGGTGTGCTATATTTTATAATGTGCGTTATATTTAATCAATTCATTTTCATTTTAAAAACTGTGGTGGAAGTGCACTTCACTTTCCCAGAATTCTCTAATTTACTCAGTATATTTTATAATCAATAGATTAAAATGACAATATGTATTTTTTGTAAAACTATCTACAAAGTGTAATGTGTTGAATGCAAAAATTAAAATATTGATGTCTGTGTTTTGACTATTTCACTTTTTTCAAAGTCTTCCACATATTATGGAAGAATATACATAGTAAGTCAAAATTAATGATGCCATTGTTACAGCATTTATATTTTGACTGTTTGGACTAATTCATCTGTTATAAGACTATTGAATATCTACTGACTAAATTCTTTTTTAGTCATTCCAATTCACTATCCTGTTAGACATGGCCATTTCAAATCAAATTCACAGGGAGAGCATTCTTCATTTTTTTAATTCTAACTGCACAGCCTATTTCCTTCCTGATCTAGCAGATGCTGTGTTAGTTCTTCACCTTATTAGAGAGGATCTGCTGTTGGAGTTTTCCAAGCCACTGAATCTGAGAGTCCAGCTCAGACAGCCTCATCTGAAGCCACGTCCAGCGACTGCAGAGTTCAGCTCTGTCCTTCAGCCATCTCCACTCACAGACACGACAACTGCCCCCCACAAAGACAGAAAAGGTCATTTAGAGCTGAGATTTTATCGAAAGTGACTTCACACAAAGACAGTCCTCCAGGAGCAACCTTGGCAGAGTGTTTAGGAAACGTGTTCATGGAACTGACCCAAAACTTAACAATCACAGAGGCAACAGGAGAGGATCTGAATGATAGGCCTATCTGTCTGTCTTCCTCTCTGCAGATACATACATTAGCGCAGACTCTCACCCCAAATTGGCAAATTCCAGGAATATCTACAGCGCAGTGGAGCAGCAGTGAACTCAAACAAATACATTGGGAAGAATGAGATCTCCTGCTGGGTCAACAGTCTTCCTGCTCACTGTATAAACAAACTCTTCACCTCTCTAACCAGCCTACTTTCTCTCTCAGAGTCGACACACACATTTACAGGGCACATCCCTGCTTCAACAAAACAAAATGGCAGTAATAGAACAAGTGAGCAACCAAATCTAGCATTCCAGAATTGAAAATATGAGACCATAGATGGCTTTGTTGCTTCCTTTGTTCCTCAAGGGAGTTCAAACCAAATAATATCACTACATACACTCTTTATTGCACTGCATATGCTCCAAAGCCAACTAAGCAGACACTGAAGCTCCAGTAAAACTTTGGGTCCTTTGATTTTTTTTTCAGAATTAAGTAACCACAACTTAACCACTTTAAAATGCGAACATCTGTGAAAGGAAAGAGAGTACTGACGTCAAAGGTGTGCATTCCACTGGCTGAGAGCCGAATCTCAATCCACAAAAAGTGCCCTTAAGCAATTCTGTTACTAAAGCCAGATTACTCATTTAAAACCTTCTAGCTGGTGTTCTCATATCCAGCTTCTTCAGAAAATCATAGACTGTATGATGGTAGATGGTAATTGAGATTGTCGGGACATATGGAAAAGTCACTCAAACTATTTTGTCATGGTCTGAGGGGAAGCAGACCCAACAACCACAGACAGCTGCTAGCAAGACTAAGGGGTGTTCACTCTTACAGCAATTTCTAGCAAAAAAGCAATCAGAACTGCAACATGAGTGCAATGGGACAAAGTTGACAAATTTGTGCAAATCAGGGATATTATAGTTAACTAAAATTAAAACCATAAAAGACTTTTTGTTTCTTGAAATAAAATAAACCTATATTTATATTTTAAATATATTCATATGTATTTATTTATTTATTTATTATATAAAATATATGTAACATATATACACACATATATATATATTTTATTTCAGCTTGCCAATGAAACATTAAACTTGATGTACTAAAATATCTAAAACTGAAATAAAAATGAAAAACACACACAACTAAAAATAAAAATGTCAAATGTAAAAATCAATGATACTGATAATGAGTTGGTAGTCACCACATTACATTGCTCCTGTGCAAGTTGAACTCTCCTTAACTTTGTCACATTACTACTCATTTTGCCAGAATTTCCAAGTACTCAAGTCATTGTATGTGTGGCATTTTGAATGTATTCTGAATAGTTTTGATAGATAGGACAAAAAAAATAGCGTGTGCAATGGGCAAAATAATCCAATACAACCCTAAAGTTGCTCCTCGTGTCCAATAAAGCCATTGTAGCTCTTAGCTTTATGCACAATTTTACAGACATCCAAGCAAATTCTGGCTCCTTGTCCCTTCCTGCTTGATAAGTCTCTAATACTGATGCTGAATGAGGGATTAGAAGTGATGCAACTAGAAAAATGTACTCCAATAAATCATTCCCATTTTCTAGGAGTTTCCTGAAAGATACATTCTCTTCAAAGATGATGTTCTCCCATCCAAGCTTATGCTGGGAGGGACCTTACAGTGTAAGTGCAGAGTGGGCGAGCAAATAACAAAGAGGGACATGAAAGCTCTGATGTACAGGCTGGCGAAGGGCAGCCTGATTTCTATTTATTTACTCATCCCAGGGAAAGGAGAGAGCAGCTGTCTGTTTCACTGAGGCTGTACAGAAACAGGATCAGAGGAAGAGCCAGCTGCACATGAACACACTAGATAAAAATCTTTACCATGAGGGAGAAATATGGTGACAATTTCTCAACAGCTGTGTACAGAACAGAGTTCTTCTGTGTCTGTGAGCAAAGCTGCTAACGAAACATATAGCCCTGCCAGAGCCAAATGCTTCCTCTTTCCATCTTCTATGGTGCTGCTTGTTTTCCCAAACCTGTCGTTACGCTCCCTCGCTGCTTGCCAAAGACTCACGCCTGGCCTGTCATTAAAAGTTCTCTTTTACTGCCTGGCAACTACAACGTAGAGATTAATTCTACCCTTCAATTCACCTACTGCAAGATCTCACCCAAGGTTATTTTTTGTTATTTTTAAGCTAGAAACTGATTCTTATATTTTTTGTTTATTAAGCTTTTTGACTTACATAGTAATAGTGTCAATTATATGTGTTCAAAAGTAAGGTTTTTTTTTTACTTCTATTCAGCAAGGATGCATTAAATTGACAAATCAAAAGTGACAGTAAAGACATTTATGTTACGAATATTTCTTTTTCAAATAAATGCTGCTCTTTTGAACTTTCTATTGATCAAAGACTCCAGAAAAAATGTATCAGTGTTTCCACAAAAATAACAACTTTATTCAACTATTCATTTTCTTCTGTGTGGGTCTGAGTGAATTCACGTAGTTTAACAGCGCAGCGCTTCTGGGTTGTACGTCAGAACGCAAGAAAATGAATAGTTGAATAAAGTCGTTATTGTTTTTGCGCACAAAAAGTATTCTCGTCACTTGATAAATTTATGGTTGAGTTTTTAACGATGTCTTTACTAACTTTTCTGGGCCGGCAATTTTCGATCCCATAGAAGCCTATGGAGGAGTGGGCCAGCTCTCAGATTTCATCAAAAATATCTTAATTTGTGTTCCGAAGATGAAAGAAACGGGGTTGGAACAACATGAGGGTGAGTAATTACTGACAGAATTTTCATTTTTGGGTGAAAAAAACCCTTTAATGTATTCCAATTAAGACCATCTCTTTCCATGAGTCAGAACTCAACTTGATTTCAAGGTCAACCTTCATTAAGAGGACCATTCAACATCACATCATACTCACTGTGGATCCACTGAGGTAGCTCTGGTGTCTTCATGTTCCCACTCTTCATCTGAGCTGCTCACTGTGGCATCTGAGTCAAGAGACTCCATCACCCTGTGCAGAACAGCATGGCCACTGTGTACTAAACTCTGCACATCTCTGGATTTCAGAGGTTGCCCGTGTGCTTGAGGGTACTGAAGGTTTCTTCCAAGAGCGTGATATTCCTCCTGCATCTCTATAGCATTAAAAGTCTCAAACAGATGCTCTGACGTCATGGGGGACTTCGGGGAACAACGTGTTTCAAGAAGTTTGCTCTTCAAACCCTCCAGTTGGTGACTATAGTGTCTAGAGGCATGTTCGCCAAGCATCGCCAACACCCTCTGTTGTAAACGTCCAGCTCGATTCGCCAATGAAACATGCTGGGAAAGATGCCACAATGACTGAATCGTCAATCCTTCCTCCATTTCCTCCACACTGTCAACCCATGTCTGATTTGAAGCATTGAAGCAATGTGGTACTTGCTCTGAGGAAAGTGATTTGGTGTCCACTTGACAGTCTCTTGTAGAGCAACCATGTCGCAGAGGGCTGGGGTTGTGACTGGGCTCTACCACGTCTTGTCCATTGTCTTCAAGAACAGGCATGAAACACATTTGTGGAGCACCTGCTGTAGAACCCGGCGTCGGCGAGTTTCTGTTCAAAGAGAGGAGGGTGAATAGTGGCTCTGGGCTTGACAGCAGAAAGGCTTTGGGATGTGAATCCTTAAACATAGGCGACAGGAGCATCTGCGGGAGCTGAGGAGAACCTTTAGAGGACAGGAGGTCCAGATGGACCATTGAAGGGAGGTTCTGCCAAATCTTCTGTCCAAAACTATTCTCCACATCCACACCAAGTGCAACACCACTGTAGTCCATTTTTCCACTCAAAGAAGTTAAAATGGATTTAATAGATTTTGATCGTATGTTTGGATGAGTCATTCCATTACCCCAGTCCTGATGGATATCCTCAAATTCAGGTCTTATAACATCATCTGAAACTGATCGTACAGATCTGCCAAAAGAGACACAGATTATTATAACAGATAAAGTTACTGTACAAGCGATATGACTGTGTGAAAGTGAATGTTTGTGATGTCCTTTAACTTTATCAGTAACCATCGTAATTTAAAATGATCTGTCTAACTATAGCAGAAAAACAAGCGAACAAATATTCGTAAACGTAGCGCTATAGATTACAACTTAGATTATTTTTCCGCTCACGCGATAAGCGTAATATTATGAAAATAACGGCAAGATGGAAAAATAACGTCATCTCACCTTTAACAGCTTCTCATTTCAAAAACAAAACTCGGAAAGACCAGAAATATGTTATCATCCATGAATGAATCATAAATACAGTCCAGCAAGTGATATAAAATACTGATTTGTCAGTTTTATTAGCAGAAATCGACCGATCCGTCCGATGTTCCTTCACACCGCTGAACAGCCGCCACCGGAGGACAGAGAGAGAGAGAGAGAGAGAGAGAGAGAGAGAGAGTGAGTGAGTGAGTGAGTGTGCGTGAGTGAGTGAGTGAGAGAGTGTTTATTTATTTAGCTACAGTGTTGTATTACTTTTATTGGAAGCAAATTATGTATGTCATCTTTAGTTTTCTTTTAATCTAGTTAACCTAAATTTCGCAATGAGCGTTATCTTCGTTTGTTTTTGATTACTAGAATCCTTGTGTGACTAGGCTACAGTCAATGAAAGCATCAAGCAGACCAAACATGCCATGAGTTATTTGGCATATTTGTGGCAAAATTTTGAACTGTCGGGTTAGAAAATATCCATACATATTACGTGACATATTCAGATGATTCCTGTGATTTCTGAAGAAAATAGATCCCAAAAACGGATCCCAAACATTTTCTCTTTCAAGCTGGATAAGGAAGGAGGGTTTTCCTGAGAGCTGCTCTCAAGGTTTGTTTTGCTTACTTCTCCCTAAGTGCGTGTACAGGCTTGAAGCACAGTGAAACACTACTCTGAACATAATTTGGTTGTAATGTGCATTCAGTCCACCAGGTGGGACTACTATACTATTTGGATTTGGAGTTGAAACAAAAAGTGCACGTCAACAATAATACCTCATCATCATGTGTAGAATAATATTATCATGTATATTTATATGGCGTGCCACGTCACATAACACCTGGAACATTAACTTAAGATTAGAAGAAAAAAAAAAAGTTTTTCTCTCATAATAACATTTAGGCCTACTCAGGCAATCAAAATAAAAAGACAAAATATGTGTTTATTTATGGATCTTTTTTACTCTTGTCTAGTTTCCATATAATTGCACTTCTAAGTATAAAAGCCCTTTGCATTTTTTTTTATATAATGTAAAATGTTAGAAAGACAACATTAGGCTAAAGAAAAACTGAGAGCATGCAAATATCTGATGAAGTATTAGCAAACAAAGCATGAATAGCCTATATGTATCCCTGAATACAACATACCATCAAGCAATTTCTGAATTTCTACTGTACATTTGCACTATGTAGAGTAGGCCTATGTATAGTATATTTCTGAATAATCAGAAAGAAAGGAAACATGATGCACTCTTGCAACACGTACACGTCAAAGGGGAGAAACTGGTGTTATAAGATTTGCAAAAATCACTGAACCCCATTGAAATACAGGGAAAGTGAGAGGGAGGGAAAAGGAGGGAAATGTGAGTTTGAGGTTTACAAATGTCAACATAATTTCATTTCAGGGTAAAATGTTCCATTCAAATCAACCATTCAGCAAAACATATTCATATATCATTGACAATTATTGTATTTTATCCATCCACATTTCAGAGCATTTTTAGATTTTTTTTTTTTTTGGGGGGGGGGGGGGGGGGGAGCTGTCCCAACATTGCTTCCCCATTAAACTGCCAATAAATGTATCTGCTGCCAGATGTGACATAACCTAAACTGACTGATTAAGAAAGAGGAAATTTCAGGGTTTATAGTTTTTTGCCAGTTGCAAGTAGACAACAGCTGCACTGCTTGATGCCAGCATATTGCTAAGACAAAGCAACACCTGAACCAAAAGCCTGTGACTAAAATGCAGTATCCTACTGTTGTTTTGCTGGTAATGTTCAGATAAATGCTGGTTGAATTCAGTTCATTGCAGAAACCTCAACTTCCAGATAACATGGATTCAAATGGAAATAAGAGTCTGTCGAAAAACAAGTAGCCTACACAAAGAGTCTAATGTGCGTCATCCATATCAAAAAAGGCCGCTGGGCAGGAACAATCCAGTCTTTATTGCAAAGAGTATACTGTAGCAGTTTCTGAAAAAAAATATGGCCATGGAACTGGACAAACAATGTCAGAGAGAGAAAAAAAAGGATTACAAATGTTAAGATAGGATTGCATTCTAATGACCCCAGTCATAAGCAGTGGATTTGGTCCTTTCTTTGAAGAAAACATACAGTAGACAAATAACATCAGAATAGCGGCAATAGAAACAGGCACAATCACTACAGTAAATGCAAAAAAATAAGTTCATGTTAACAATGAACAAAACCATTTTTCCACTAGCCACAAAGAGGAAGAAGTTTCTTACATGCACAATGAAGGTGTGAAGAAGGTTCTACCCCTAATTTAAATACGTAAATATCTTTAAACTATGGAGCAGTAAAAGTACTTCTGTATATTTCAATGCACAAAGTAAAACATTACAGAAATTATATCTTTATTTGAGACGGAAATTAGTTTTATCTAAATCATTTCCACCTTTTTGAATGACTCATTGTGGTCAATATGTTAATACTTCCTTGTTGCGTCCACAGCTCAGTGGAAAGTATTTTGAACCATTACTTCATCCATCTTTTATTTGTATTTCAAAAAATTAAAAGACACCACATGACTATGGACACTGGAACAAAAACTAGAATGCCAGAATTGTTATTTTCATGTAGGCCTACTCACCCTCATGCCGTTCAAAAACGAATGACTTTCTTTATTTATTTTTATAGCATACTCCTGGATAAAAAAGTGACATAAAAGTGACCATATTTGGCTAGTGCAGTTTATTCCAAGTCTTGTGCGTTGCTGCTCTCAAACGTCAAAGACGTTAGGTCACGAGAGGCGAGTCGTGAGAGAACGATTTACGTTAAATGGAAGGCCGTAATTCAAATGGTAAATGGCGGTCGTTTGTAGTAGCCTATTTGCAGTTCATTTTGGAATTTCTACAGAAGGGAAAAAAGAGAACAATTTACAATCTTAAAACAATTGTCCAAATATAAAGATCCTTCTTCTTACATATAAAAGGGCAAAAAGTTGACGCAAATGACCACAGTTCCTAAGGTAGGATCGGTCCGTTTTTAAGGTCAGGCTTAGTGAAGGGTCAAATATCACCTTTGGGTGAACTATTCTTTAATATTAAAGAGTTGAACAGGTAAAACAAGCACAAGAAATCAAACTTTATTTCTCCTTTATATTACAATACAATTCTGACTACAACGCCAGATTAATTTGACCATCCACAGAGGGGAAAATACTAATGAGTTAGGAAAGCAGTCTCTGATATTAAAGATTACAAATAAAGCACATCTCACAAGAACACACATTAGTTCAAATAAAATGGACACCTGGCACCAGGTGAAGTCCATCCTCTCATGCATCACTAAGCATCCATACAAACACATGGGAGGTCCTCAGATAATACTACAGTATCTTTATCTGAATTAGAAAACTTAAATAAAATAAATTAGAAAACAAACAAGGCAGCACGCATTTTATGATTATTACTGTTGTTCAAACAAACGGTAATACCTTGTGGCAATATTTGCTACATTTCACACAAATGCTGCATCCAGTAATATTGTTTCAAAATCCTACCAGCATGTGCACAGGTTTAGTTCTCCAGCGTAAATCTCACAATGTTTCTATAAAACTAAACCACTACAAAGCATTAAAGAGATTGTTTACCCAAAAGATGTAATAACGTCATCATAAACTCACCCTCATGTTGTTCCAAACCCATATGACTATCTTTCTAATGTGTTTCTCACAGCTCTATTCCATACAATCTTAAGTGAATGTGGACCAGGGGCTGTCAAGCTCCAAAAAAGCACCATAAATCATAATAACTGTCAATAAGTCATGCACTATATTCAAAGTCTTCTGAATCTGAATTAATTTTTTAGTCAAAAGCAGTTTGGACATTATGTTACAAATAACTCCTTTAGTGTGTTTTGGGTGAGAAAATGGTGACAGAATTTTTCATTTTGGGGTGAACAATCCCATTAACTTTTGATGAACATACTCAAACAGATTTCCAAGATACCCCATCACTCACCAAAACTTAACACAGTACAAACCAGTTGGATACATTATTCCAAGTATAAATATGATACATTTATGGCTTTTTCCATTTGAGATAATATCTGTGTGACAAGTTCATAGTGCAAACTTTTATGATATAAAAGTTCTACTGTACTTCAGGCATCTTATGTGTTATTCTTCATTTGTCTAGTTTAAATTCACTGAATCCACTTAAGAATAAACACTCTGTGGCGAGCTGACAACATCAGCTCATCAACTCCACACCAGAAACTAAAATCTTATTGTGGCACTGTGTTCAAATGCTAAATTGACCTGACAGGGGTCTGCGGCTTTCTTCCAGTCTCACAGATAATGGTCTTTTCCTGCCAGCTCATTTTCACATTCAAAGGCCTTTAGTGGTCAGTATCCAGCTCCAGAATCTGCGACAGGTCCAACCACGGCAAGAGAGCTTATATGCAGCATTAAGAATGAAACGCCTGCTGGCTAAGGCCGTCAGAAGTAGTCCCTTCGCCGTGAATCATCACTTATGAAGGAAGGGTTCCACTGAGCTGGGTAGATACAGGAATGCCTTGAACCGGGGAGGCCGGAGAACGGATACAGACCATTACGCTCCAGGTCAGCATTCCTCAGTGCAGGCTAAAAGAGATAATATCAGTCATAAATTAGTTAATCATGTGGAAAATCCACCAATTCAGGATGTGCATGGTCATCTGAAGTGTTTTTTCTTTCCTGGTTTTATTTATTTTTAACCAAACATCATGAGACGGACTCAAACTCGCAGTGCCGTGGCTCAGCTTTGGTTTTACAATACTTTATAAATGATCAATGAAATCTCTGGAGGTAAAACATAAAAGTTCAAAAGATAAGTGCATATGAACACATACCGAGTAATAAATGTCTGTCATTTGCAGGAGATTTTTGGTACTGCCATTCTCCTGCATCTCAATAGTCTCTCTGCCCCACTCCATTGACACACGATTACCCTTTGGAAACTCTGCGTAGGGCGACATCTGAAGGTCTCCACTTTTGAAGATGATTTTGTTGATGTCATTTTTGTCTTTTCTGAGGATGCAGTGTAAAAAAAATACCCTTTAGACTTTATTGTCATTTAAAATATATAAATAAAGCTATTTGTGTGTAAATTAAGGAGGAAGTTGCCATTTTCTATTATGATCTTACTTGCAGCAGGTGACTATAAGAGCAATGACGACAATCAATAGAAGAGCTCCTCCAGCAGGAGAGACCACCACGGCTATCAGCTTATAGACTATTAAACACAAGATTATTTTAGCGACATAAAAAAATGATATTTACTGGCACTGAAACACACAAGTATGAAATACAATTTTAACTGATTGATATATTTTACAAGCTTTATATATCACACCGCACTTATAGGGTTAGTTCACCCAAAAATAAAAATGATCCTATAATTTACTCTCCCTCAAGCCATCCTAGGTGTTTATGACATTCTTCTTTCAGCCAAACACAATCGGAGTTATATTAAAAAATATCCTTGCTCTTCCAAGCTTTATAATGTGAATGAATGGTACCATTGTATTTTTTTAAAGCCCAAAAAAGTGCATTCATCCATCATAAAAGAAATCCATACGGCTTCAGGGGGTTAATAAAGGCCTTCTGAAGAGAAGCGATGTGTTTTTGAAAGAAAAATATCCCTATTTATTATAACTTTATAAACTATAGGCTAATAACTGGCTTTTGGTAACGGCCGTACGTGAGTCGAGTTCCGGCCGAAGAATGACCTCTGATCTGACGCATGACGTCTTGACGAACGCGGAAGAGCAGAGGATAGAAAAAAAAAAAATACCGGTCATGAATTAGAAGTCTAAAACAAGAGTTTAAAAAAAATGGTATCATTCACTCTCATAAAGCTTGGAAAATCCAGGATATATGTTTTTAATATAACTCCGATTATGTTTTGCTGAAAAAAAGGAAGTCATATACACCAAGGATGGCTTGAGGATGAGTCAATTATGGGATAATTTTCACTAACCCTTTAAGTTATTTTGACATCGTTTACTCTTAAAGCATTTATAAATACAAAAATAATATAAATTAAAATAAAATCTTACAATTATTGCAGTTGAAACCTCCAAATCCAAACATGCACCTGAAGAAGTTAAAAATAAGTTTATTTTTTGCACACAAAAAAATACACATGTACAAAACAAATACGAACAGACTACCAGTGAAAAGTTTGGACTCTATTGGCTGAATTTGTTTCCCATGATCTTAAAAAGCTTTTGATCTGAAATTGGAAATGGATGAGTTGGACCAGATAGTGAAGGAAAAGCAGCCAACAGGTAACAAGCATGCTAAGAATAAATGGGAACTCCTTCAAAACTGTTTAAAAAGCTTCTCAGGTGGCACCTCATGAAGTTTAGAGAATGCCCAGGGTGTTCAGAGCTGCAATCTAACCAAAGAGTGTCTATAATGAAGAAGCTAATTTTAAAATAATTCCCATACTTCCATAATATAGAACAAATTATTATGTCCAAACTTTTGACTGATTGTTTACAGTGATATTTGCTTAACGCGTTAATAAACCACATACTTACTCAACACATCTGCCATTAACAAGCTTGAGTCCATCTCCACAGTCTAAAAAAAACATTTCAATTTTTAAAGATATGTAAAATAAGAAACTTGACATTCATTTGAACAGTGGCACTACACAAAATCCCACAGTTTAATTATTCAAAGAATTGAAAAGGGACAAGAGTATGTTGTACCACTGCAGGTCACGTCCCCTTGGTTCTTTTTAAGGTACCCGGGGTGGCACTGACAGTGTAGGATCCCGCTAGTGTCTGTGCACACAGAGTACTGCAAATCACACGTCTTCTGAGCCAAGCACAGGCTCCCCACTAAACAGAAAGAAGTGGTTCAGAACAAAGAGATAAACAGTGCCACAAAGAGCTTTCCAAAATCTTATTGTAGAGGCCAAATGAAAAAGCCCCCTCAAGACTGTGTTATCCGTGTGTATTGCGTGATTATCGTATCTCTGAAGTGGTGGAGTAGAGTGGAGGATAAGAACAGAGGGAATGGATCTGAGATAAGAGTATGATGCCGAATGGTACCGTGATATGAGAGCTGGTGCTGAAGCTTAATGGTACAGTGTGAGTACGTCCGGCTGCAGTTGCTCAGGGACATCTGGATGCTGTTGTTGACATCCGCGCTGGTCACGTTGGAGGAGAGTGAAAACATGCTCACCACTGAGATCTGCACACCTTCTCCATCTCTGCACAGGGCAAATGTAAACATACATGTGAGAACAAAGAAAAATCACACCCTGAATTCAAGTCAGAAATGTAATTATGAATTTATATATGATAGGAATATGAATTACTGAAACATTGCAACTGGTATGACCAAAATCTCTATTCATAACATTATCGCACACACTATAATAATTTTTAGCCGGTTAAAGGTTAAATTAAATGCTTTATAAATTATAGAATGGATATATTTATATGAGTGAACGCATATGGTTTATTAAAAATACTAATTATTATGTTATTTTATTTTTTCTGCATTAAATTGATTAAGCGTGACAGTAAAGACATTTGTAATGTTACAAAAAAAATTGCCGTAACAGGATTTTTTTTTTTTTTTTAAGTATATTATAATCGAAACCAGTTAAATTATAATTACTATTTTATTGTATTTTTGTTTGAATAAATGAACCACTGGGTGAGCATAAGACCTTTCAAAAACATAAAAAAAAATACATTTGAACAGCAATGTAGAAATGTATTTAATAATGCGGTAATGCCGTTTTTTGGATAATCCATTGAATTGAATAAAAAAAAAAATTATCAAATATTTAAAACATTAAAAATGTATCAAATTAATTAAATCCACTTAATGTTGTTCAGCAACTGTTAACAACCAAACTCTGCTTTGTGTTACATCCCTTAAAAACAAGTTTCTCCTTGTTTGGGACACGTCCAACACTATTTTTTATTTTTTATTTATTTCTCCTCACATGTTCATAACATAAAACAGTCCTGCCTACTGATGGCTGCACAAATATATCTACCGCTGTATAAATGGTACAGAAAAAAGATATTGACACTGGATTGACACATCAGTAGTTGCATAGTACAGTATGACCAATTAAATTGATTTGTGTGCCCCGTATGGCCTAATTTTCCTGCTGGGTCTCTGGAAGATTAGTAGGAACTCACATTGTACCCAAAGTGGAGCGTCTGTAACCATGGAAGGGGGAGAGAGAGGCATTGAGCTGAAAAAAACAATACACAAATGTATCAAATAAACCTCAACTCCATGTTCAACACATCAATGTATCATGCTCAACCAATTACCTCTCTATTTCCATAATGGTTGCTATATAACATTAGCTGCATTGAATTGGGTGTGTGGTTGTAAGGGGGAGAGGTCAGGTGTGAAATGCAGCATATTGTTGCATACCAGTTGTAGGATCTCTCTGTGGAGCTCATGCAGACCTGAACTTCCGAGATGCATGGAGTTGTTGACGGTGAAGTTGCCCAAAAATGTCTTCACTGCAGGGTAAAGCCAAAGCAAATAAAGTGAGGGTTCAGTTATCACTGAAATGCCTTTATATGTTCTGGATATTATTTTAGTGTGGACAACTGACCACCTACCTTGCGTACAACTGCGACCATCCTCCAGGTCAAAGCCCAGGGCACATTTACAGCTGAAAGAGCCACTTGTGTTGACACACTCTGAACCGTGGGGGCACGGACTATTCACACACTCATCCACATCTACAAAAAAACATAACACCTAATTGATCCATGTTCATTTTTGTCACCAACTCTAATGGAAACATGTATCAGATTACTAATATACATATTGTGGCATGTGGTAACTTGTTAAAAAAATTAAGAAATTGGAAATATTGACTACATAGAAAACTAAAATAATGTAATTTATAATGTAACATTGTATTACATTCCGTGTTAATATATATATATGTCAGAAAACCTCTATCTATCCTAAACCTAGTTCAACTCAAGCATGAATAAAACCTTTAATTTGATATTACAGCATTAGTGATCCCAAAGTCAATTCCTGTTCCTGTTTGTCACTGCCCTCTTAAGTTACACCATTAAGACTTGTAGCTTGACAACAATGGCCCAATTTAGTTGTTAGTGTCCATTAAAGTGGTTTTCTTACCTTTAGTGCAGAAGGGTCCGGTCCACGCTGGGAGACATTGACAGTAACTTCCCTCGGCTGATCGAACACAGTGGCCTCCATTTGCACAGGTTTTAGGCTCACACACATGACCTACAGAGGAGAAAGAGATTGTTAGAATTGTTCTGAAGTAATTCAAATGAGCATGTAAAGTGGGACTTTGTCAATTTTTTTGCCTGCTAAGTGAAGATTTTAGGGATAATCCACACAAAAGTGAAAATTATGTCATCATTTACTCAACCAGTGGAACATGAAAGAAGGTAATATGAGAAATGTTGCAGTTTTTGTCTTTGGCCTCTAAAGTTCTTTTAAATATCTTCTTTTTTTTTTTTTGTTCCACAGCAGAAAGTCATACAGGATTGGTACGACATGAGGATGAGCAAATGAAGACAGAAGTTTCATTTTTGGGTGCACTATACCTTTAAATCTAATCATTTCGAAAAAATCTATAGCACAGCTATCCTTGATAAGCAACATGATAAGGTATCATTAATGTCCGTTACACAAACAATATGTGATAAATTACGCATATTTGGATGTATATCAGCCAGTATTGTAGATTCCTGTTTTTCGTTCATTTATCTGATGCTGAATCTTTTAAAAACACTAATAACTTATTAAAACTGTTAAATGTAATCTGTCACTACTCAACACAGTACATTGTAATGATGTGATGCCTAAATTCAAATGAAGCATTTAGTGTTTATTTTTTAATTTATTTAGACAAATGCACATGACTGTTCAAAGTTTTGGGGCCGGTTAGATTTTTTTATGTTTTTAAAAGAAGTATCTTATGTTCACCCAGGGCTGCCAACTCTAACGCATTGAGCGTGAGACTCACGCAATTGACACTTTTCACACGCTCTCACGCCACACATCCATTTTCTCACGCACAGAAAAATTGCGGAGCAAAGAGGTACTTTTAATATTAAACTAATTCTCAGCTCTTAGATTCCGTCAATTTTATTACGAAATTCAGACAAAAATACGTTTGGCGCTTGTAAATGTGACGTGACAGATCGCTGAGCACCTCAGTTCAAGAGCACGTGAACCGATCATCTGTTACTTTTTTATTTAAAGATGCAGTACAACTTACCGAAAGTATACATAATATCGACCAATTAGTGTTTTTCAACCACGGAAAGAGGTCATTATAACAGCAGGAGAACAATTATGTCACATAATGTTACATTTACCTCAGGAAAGCCATTTAATGACCATAGCATGTTAATTGAATAGAAAAAATAGCTAGAGAGGAGATTTTGCTGAGCACTATATTACATATTTATTATATTTTTACTTCATTAAATAATTGTTATTATAACAAAAACTGCATTATAGCCTATTTAATTTAATTTGTTATTTTTAACCTTTAATAATACCAGCAGATTGGGCCCTCTATGTTTACAGCATTAGGTGAGATTTTTTTTTTTAAATAAAATGTAAAATAAACATGTATCCAAATTAGTCAATATTGAATCAAAATCGGAATCAAATCACAAGAATGGAATTGAAATCTTGAATTTTTTGTCAAGCAATAATAAAAACTGTATCCTACCAGTCATTATACATTGTAACATGTTGTCACTAAACTTCATAAAATTATATTTAGTTACCAAATGTTTTGACATTCACAATTACACTTATTGTGATGCAATATTTGTTTCCCCCCCCCCCCAAAAAAAAAAAACAAACAAAAAAAAATCTCACTCCAAGCTAAACTCAAAAGTTGGCAGCCCTGTGTTCACCAATGCTAAAAAAGTAACAAAATGATTATTGTAATAAATATGAAATATTATTTCAATTTAAAATAACTATTTTCTATTAGCCATAACTCCAGTCTTCAGTATTAAATGATCCTTCAGAAATCATTCAAATATTGTGATTTTGTGCTCAAGAAACATTTCTCATTATTATCAATGTTGAAAATGGTGTGCTGCTTAATAATTTTTGTGAAAATCATGAAACATTTTTTCATGATTCTTTAATGAATAGAAAGTTTAAAACAACATTTATTTGAGATAGAAATCTTTTGCAACATTATAAATGTCTTTGCTGACACTTTATATCAATTTAATGCATGTTATAACACTTTATTATATATATAAATAAACCCTATATAAATTTTATATCGAACATTTATCAGTAATGGGACAGAATTCTAATATCTGTGCATCGGTGCAATAAACACCATTGATATTACCAACAAAAATGGTGATTTGAATGTTGCACATCACTGTATAAATACCAAAAGTCGAACATACCTGTTGACGCTGTTGACCTAAAAGGCATCTGCACGGTTGTGGTTCCCATCTCTGTGGTGCTTCTGTCCGTGTGATTCCTGGTGGTTACCGCCACAGTGGTCCTGGTCGGGGTGCTTTTGCTGTAAGGGGTTGTTGCACGTCCACCATGAGCAGTAGTGTTCCCTGGCGTGGCCGTGCTAGTTTCTATATGCAAGGTAGTGACGTCAGCAGAATCAGATGTGCTGGGTGCCTGTGGTACACCAGTACTGGAGGTGGGCGGGCGCTGGGTTGTGGAGGGTGTCGTCCGCAGCACCTGAACGATATCAGTGGTAACTATGGTAGAGTGTTCTGATTGTGCTTGCTGTGTGGTGCTTGGTTGAAGCTGACGGGTGGTGACGGGAGGAGGCATGGTAGTGAATGTGTTGGTAGAACTGTAGATGGTAGATGCTTTGTTAGTGGCTTCCTCTGTAACCTGTGTCCTCTGAGTTGCTGGTGTGGCAGATGTTGGGACGACTTCCGTGTTTGTCTGATCATCGGTTTTGGAGACGAAGGGCGGTTGGCTAGTAAGGGACTTGAAATCCGAGTCATCAACTGTGGTGGCTACATCGTCAAGCACTGGGGGTGCAGAAGTCAGGTCCTGAATGGTCGTCTCCTCCACTGTATGGGTTGGAGACCCTTCGGATTCCCCACGGCCAGTGGAGCTGACAGATCTGGTTGAAAACTCAGTGGAAGCACCAGTATCCACTGAATAAGTTACTGTGGAATCACGGCTCTGTTGGGATGTGCTAGTGGCATTAGTGTGCTCGCCAGAGGTAAAGGGTGGGATAGATGAAACAGAGTCACCGGTTTCTGTATAAGACGTCCCACTGCTTACCGATGTGACATCCGTTTCCTCTACATGTCTATTGATCACTGTGAGAGGGGTTGTTGAATTTGGATTGTCATTATCAGACACCTGCTCAAAGGTCTGTCCTGTGACACTAGGTTGTCCTGTCTGTGACTCAGTGCCTTGGGACAACGTTGGCCGTTCGGTCTCCAAAGAGTGGCCTTGAGTTGCATTGGTGGCATTATGATCTTCAAAAGTGGGCTCAGTCTTATCAGACACTGTAGATACATCTGTTTCCTCCTTGTCTTGGGTGACTCCTGATGTCCTCTGCTCCAAGCTCCCAGTAACAGAGGAGTTGGAGTCTTCCGTGTACGCAGAGGTGCTGTTGGAGATCACCGAAAGCAGTGTGCGTTCTCCGACTCGGTTGGTGGTGGAAGTGAAGGTGATATCAGTGCGAGAGTAATAGTCGGTGGTGTCCACATCTCTCACGGAAATGTCTCGCACTGTTCGGGTCTCTGTCACTGGCTGGTGGCTGGTGGCACTGTGCGATGCTACTGATGAACCCTCCCATTGGGCTGTGGCATTATGGGTAATCTCTTTGTCAGACCGCAGATATTCAGTGGACTCATCTGAGACCATCCTAGTCGCCCAGTCTGCTGTATTTGTAGAGATGAGTAAAGGTTTTTCTGAATGCCCTAGTTTGGAAAAAATAAAGAACAATAAAATATGGGAAACTATGTATTTAAAACTATCAAAACATTTAATAATAATGAAATTCATGATGGGGAAATTTGAGAAGTATGGCCACTAGGGTGCGCTTCATGTGGTGTGAGCCTTGGGAAACTTTATGAACTATGTGAGATGTTTTCAGAAGTGACTGCGGATGTAATGATTTTGGGTGGAGAACAATTGGCAGCCAAGCTCGTCTAACCTAACAAAAGATTGAGCCCTAAAAATGGAGGGGATCTGACCCATTGGGACCTACTGTTTCCTTCCTTCAGCTGACCTAGCAAAGTCCATATTACAGCGTTGTCACTGCCTGCACTGAGTTCATACACAGGCAAAACTATAATCAAGTGAACCGCTGACTGGAGCAGGATGCTTTTCGATGCACACATATTTAAAAAGGGTGACCTTTTTAACCTAGCATTACCTTTATGGTCAACAAATCAGACCTGGATACTCTAATATAAATTTGATAGATTTGATCTTTTAAAATATTTAAATCAGTTTAATAAAGTACAGTAAGACATACTTTTGTTTCTTAGTAGGAAATGTAATCATGGCTTTGTCGTACATGGCTACAAAATAAAATCATTATACTTCTGGTATACAGAAATCCATTTGAATATAAATGAGCTATTGTGAAATGAATACTTCCACAATATTTAGATCTGTTGAAGACCGAGATGGATTCAAAGTTGATTGTAGTGTGGAAAGCCATGATTTTGGGTCATTTCACATTCTAAAAATTTACTCACTTGCTGAAAATGTTTCTTTCACCTTGCATTACAGAGATGTTTCAACATAAGATCTTTCAACTTGCATTATGTTCAGGGACATCCAGTCAACTCTAACTGATGGGGATGGAGACAGGCCTAAGAACAAGTTGTTTTACAGAAAGTAGATTAACATGATCTGCTTTCCCAAAAGCATCGTAAGCCTAAGTTGATCATAGAACAATTGCCACCAATGGTCTCTACCATCAACTTAGGCTCACAATGCTTTTGGGAAGCACAGCCCTAAACAATATAGCATGAGATCAAAAAAGGGAGTGAAATACAGGTTGTTGTTATTTTTGGTCAAACCCAGTGCTGCAGACTGATGCAAAATAAGAAAGATTGGGCTCAATCACAGTTGTAAGTCTGGATATGTTTGGCTTGCTATTGCTAAACAAAATACATACTCTCAACTCACTATTTTATACTTCCCTTTATTTTTTAAAGATGTTTTAAAAGGCTACAAACGATCTGAGGCTTCAAAGCTCATTGGAAAGTACTGTTAAATCCATATGGGGGGTTTTAATGGGCAATTCTGAAACTGATACCTATTGTAGAAAGCTGTGTGGCCGACGGCCACTATAATGAAAATCCATAATGATAGCAAAAACTTTTTTAAATACCAATCGTATATTTACTCAAATATATTTACTCATAATTCAATACAAAATGTTTGTGGAGTGGATTATATCAGAGTAAATTCAATGCATTTATTTAAATTCACTTAATTGCACAGCACATGTGATGCCATAATTACATGGAACAGAAATATTTTAAATTAAATCACCCAAAAAAAATAACAACTGCAGACTGAATAGAATTCATTGGCTCAAGAAAGTGGAACAGTTTATGAACCAGGATGTTCATGAGCCAAGGAGGTCATTCATTAAAAGAGATTCTCTTCCAAAAACAGAGGAAACAGAGTGCAAGTAATCTTATTAAGTTTACTTCATACCTGATGCTTCAGCTGCATCATAAAAACCGTTATTTTTACTACTGGGCTATTGCAACTTCAATAATAATAGTAATAATAATAATAATAATAATAATGCATTGCATTGAGACAATCATTTATTGTATAAATATAAAATATAATTTATTTTAATGGTTTTCCTGTTTCACACAATTCAGTCTTTGTCACATAAGCAACGTCTGAGTGGAGGTGGAATCTTTGTAATCTTTCTTATAACTGCAAAAGTTGTTTCAACACAATACTGCTTTACACCTGAAAATAAACTTAGTCATGTCTACTTTACACAGACTGTAAACCGAGGATGTTGCAGAAACTAGTGAGCTGCCTAGACAACACTTTTGGGCATCCACAGGCGCGTGGAAGTCTCACCCGCTCGCGTCCCAGTGATGGACACACTGGCGGGAATGTCCGTCATCTCCCCCGGTCCACTCGGTAACGTTAGATCCACAGCTGTAGCAGTGGCCTCTCTCCCCGGCCAGGGGGACGTTTGTTTAGAACCAGTTGTCCGGGTAAAATAAGTTTCGGTACTCAACGGGTTATCGGTGTCCGTGTCTGTAGAGAAAGTTTCGGCAATCACAGTATTTAGGACAAGCATAAAGACCGTGAAAACCACACGGTGAGCGCTTCTCGCCACACACGTTTCCATCATAAAGAATTCCTAATAAATAAAACGCCAAAGTGGTCCGGGTCACCATCGGAAAGTGAGTCCGTTTAACAGTTTCCCATTAGTAAATTCCTTATGTTGGTTTTAAAGTTGGAGATGAAGGTTTAGAAGGGTTTTATTTCAGACAGCGAGAGTGGGAAACCGGAGCAGTGGGTGACTCCTCCCCCCGGGCAGGCGAGAGCGGTTTCCACCCCATTCCTGGATGAACGCACTCACAAATGTGTGCTCGATTCGGTTCATGCATTCAGGTGGGATTCTTCTTTTTCCCCATCAAGTCTAAATCAAAACCCAGTTACCATTAACATTATACAAAATAATATGCTCCCCACTTTTACACATTTCTGTGCATTAAGACATTGAAAATCAGTGTCACAGCAGTGACAATGCAACCTGACATTAGAGTTAGCATTTTCTGGCGACATGGGTGATTTCTTTTTTCTTTTCTTTTTTTACCTAGAAAAATTTTGCATTTCTTTTATCAAAGTTTTATTTTTATTTTATTTATTTTTTATTTTTTAAATTGTACAGCCCAAAAATTGCAGAGTGCATGTTCCAGTTTGGGTGGACATGATGCTTCTATCTGCTACTCTCTTATGAACTCAATGAAGTTGAGTGTCTATGGTGCATATTAAACCTTAAACTTTGATTGCACATTCCCAGTTTTCAAAAACATTATTAGCTTACTTCAGATATTCCAGGAAAATAAAACTTCCAAGTCTTCCAAATACTTTCTGACCCAAGTACTATCTGACAAATGCTGTAAATGAAAATATGTATTTCAAGTGATGCTCAGTTCAGTGATCAGTCAAGATTATTTAGTCCCATGTGTCCACTGTTTCAGTCCAGCTGGTTAGCAGGGCACAGTTGTTACGTGCTCAGTTGGACTGAGGATGGACCATCTTGTCTGTGGTGGTGATAAAGGAGGAGTGATGGTAACGATCACGGAGGGCAAAGTCTGCATTTTCCTCTGTCAGCTGTCTGGTCTCCATGCCAACAGCTGACAAAGAGGGTGTCATCACAATCTGGTCCTGAAGGGCCCCATCTCGCCTAAGAAGAGAAGACAATGATTGGTGAAGTGAGGTTCAGTTTTGTGTATAATATAACCATAGTTCTTCTAATGGCATCATCCACACTGAATTCTTGCCACATACCCACGTAACAGTAATTTATTTAGAAGAGCTTAATTTAGTTTAATTTGCCAGATTTGATTGAGGAACTAGCCTCATTAATCAGAAGACATTTAAAGATTTTCCGAAGAGCAAGAACACAATAGCTCTGAATTTATCTTGTTGTAACACCTACTCTTAGTGTCAGCCATAGGCGTAATTTGCGGGTGGGACGGGTGGGACATGTCTCCACCACTTTTTGCCAGGGTCGATATTGTCCCTACCACTTTTTAAAACATCTCGCGGCACGAATGTACCAATTCTACAAATAATTAAAACATCTCCAGTTAACTGGCAGTGCATTCATTTCGTTCGTTTTTTAAATAAGAGATGATCTAGCGCTGAAATGTGTTTTTTAAAGGTCCTGTATTATGCAAAATTCACTTTTGCATGCTGTTTGGACATAAATGTGTGTTGGCAGTGTGTGTACACAACCAGCCAATAGTGATAAAAATCCACTCACTCCTTTTTTATTAATCCCCATAAATCATCAGCAGTGTCTCCCAATGACCTGTTTTCAGAATGCTGTTTTAGTGATGTCACTAAGCCCAGGCCCCGCCCACGAGTGTTGACAGACACTGGCGTTTCAACATAGACCCGCCCTGATCGAGTTCACAGCTGCTGCACTGACGAGAATGTCTCCCAAGCGTTGTAGGTGTTGTGTGGCTGGATGTATTAATCCACATAGCTCTCTCTATTTACTCCCGAAATCTGAGGTGGAATTATTTTGTTTTTAAAGAAAATGCTCCCTCAACTGTACCGAAATTCGTTTATGTACTTGCGCACTTCTTTACTGTGTTTACTCAGCTTACGGTGATTTTCTGAAGTAAAACTGACGCTTCATCTTTTGTGTGATGTACAATAAACTTTATTAAACTCATCAGTATATGTTTGATCATCATTCGGACCTGGTCCGAAACAGCAGACTTGTAGGCTATTAATAGTGGATACATACAAGCAGATGACAAATACGTTATAACCGTAATCAAACTACTAAACTATACCTGTTCCATCTTCATACAGCACTCTGACTCTGTAGGCATTATTGTCCGACTCGAAATGAACACCGTTACTGAGAGTTTCTGATATTATCATCATTCCGTGAGATGAAATTGTCCTGAGAGACTGTGCGCAAGCTCATGAAGCTCCACCCCCTGTGTCGTGCAGCAGAAGCTTATTTGCATTTAAAGGGCACACACTAAAACAGCGCGTTTTTCTGAGCCCCAAAAAATGACAATTTAAACATGCTGTAAAAAATTACCTGTTGGGTATTTTGAGCTAAAACTTCAAATACACACTCTGGGGACATCAGAGACTTATTTTACATCTTGTGAAAAGGGGCATAATACGGGACCTTTAAATCAAGAGATCAAAGTGCTCGTTGCCGCTGCGATCAGTGGCGCGGATACAGTGTTTTCTCGTGTTGCGCACTCGCCGCACTGTCTTCACTCGGACGCGCGCTTCAATCCGTTGAGGATACTCTCTATTCGTTCTGGTGAAATCACAAAACATAATGCACACAAACGTGTCCCTGCTTGATATACAACCACTGATGAACATAATCGGTTTTGATGAGAAAAAAAAACTATACGAGAAAAAAAAACTACACGAGTGCGGATTAGAACCCAGAACCTTCTAGCAAAAGTTCTACCACTGGACCATTAAGGTAAGCTACACGTCAGTTAAATAGGCGGATCTATGTATTTATTCACACGATCTGATTAAATGACATATTAAACCCCATGTAGCCTACTATTTAAATCGATTGCTGGACATCGTAATGTTATTGTACATATATCTGATTTAGCATTTTATTAGCAACCCCCACTCCACCTGTCCCACCCACTTTTTAAAACAAAGTTACACCACTGGTGTCAGCCTCAGATGTCATAACCACGGGCCAGCAAAAAAAGTTTATTCACTGACCACGATGCATATCGCAAACAAAGAAACAACCCAAAAGTAATGAGTGTCTGACTCTTCACAACTTCCGGAAGTAAGGGGACACAGGGCTTTTTTTACAATTCCATGTGAAATTGTGCACGAGCACTTTTAAGGAAGAATTAATCACTGGATTTGCCAAAGTTTTCAAGGACAGTGGCATTATAATAGTAACATATTTGAAATATTTTATTCAAGGCACCAAGTATCAAGTTAACAAGATATCCATAAGCAAAACTGTATACTCTGATTGGTGTTCTGGGGTGTCTGAAATAATCAGTACTTATTTCTTTTGGATGGACAGAAATTCTGATCTTAAAGTCTATACACATTTTCTATTTCCTGGTGTTCAGTGTTTTCTATAAAACCATTAGTCGAAATGCCACGCCATTATTGTGGTATCCGGTAAACCTGACCTTAAACATTATGAAAAAACATGTCGATCAGACTGTTTTTTCCTGTCTAAATGGGTGGTTCTTGGTCACACAAAGCTGAAATAAGGAGTCGGACCACACTAAGTTGAAAATTAAGTCTACACAAGAGTATGTAACATCATACCTCCCCAAATTATGTAGCAAGGTCTTGAGCCACCTGAAGAAACTGAAGCGAGCTGCTGCACCTGTAGGCAGAGAATGTAACTTTATATTTTCTGACAAGAAAAATAATTTAAAGTCACCATAAAATCAAAATATTGCAGTGTTTAATACAAATGATTCATCCATGCACATTTTTTTTGTGCCCTCATAATCTGTCATCAAATTATTTCTCTTCTCTGATGACGTTTACTGGTGCGAGGGCGGGACAACCTGTCACTCACATGAGATTGCAGCAATAGCAAATGACAACGATGCAATGAATTCCCAATGGACAAATGCCTTTTAAGCGCTTACTCTTAGACCCAAATGCTCATATTTGGCTGAAATAAGCCGTGTGTAGCAGCCAAAGTGTTTAGACAACTTGCAGTTTATTATGAGCAAGTAGGGTTACTTTTCAAATTTTCCAAAGATTTCTCAAATCAAATAAAAGTTAGGTACAATTACCTGTTGGCAAACCTGGGCTTGTTGTTCCAATGTAGAGAAAGAGGATAAGGGCGACTGTAATGTTGATCAAGGCGTACATCCACTGGATGACAAACATAATTAAAAAAGAGCACAATGCCTAAAGAAAGATAAAAACATCTTTAAAAGACAATTTAATATTTATATATTTAAAGAATTGCTTTCAGTAAGCACTGGATATTTTTTTCCGAACTTACACCAATTAATGCAACCCAGTGATTGCAAAATCTTGCATAGACTGAACCTTGGATTGATCTGATTTCTGATCCTTCAAGAATTGTTTCTGAACCTGTGAATAAAAGGTACTTAAGGAGAAATACAGATTTTGATCACTATATTGAGGAGTTATGTAAGGTTTTGTAGAGTTACTTACCATTCCTCTCTATCTGCTCTCTTGGGAGCTGTTCAAGTTCAACTGGACCAGAATTAGGCAAAGACTGTTTCCTCTTGGCTCCTGCTGTAAGGTCAGAGTCCATAAGTCCTATCTGGCTACTGGCATCATCATCTAATCCAACAGCTTGTTCCAGCTCCCTCTCATCTTTTCCTTTATCTAATGATCCATTGCTGTTTAAGTCCAACCCAAAACTGTTCATCAGCGTTTCTTTAGCCGGAATCTTTGACTTCCTGCCCCGGGCCTTGGAGGCAGGAATAGACACTCTCTGTTCTTCAGCGGTGTCTGTGCTGGGCAATGGAAATATTTGGTCCATGTCTTTGGTAAACTCCAGCAGTGTGCCGTTCACAGGGTCACTGATGGCTCCACTGCTGCCATAATGGGGGTGAGTGCTGGACACAAGTGATCTTCTGGAGCTCGACCTCCTGATCAGTGTCTTCCTTTGCTGGACCTGCAGCTCATAGGTTTTCACCACACAGAAATAGCAATAATCAATTATGCTGTAGGTTAGCATGAAGTTGATGGTGACAATGGGAGCCAGTTCATTGACCTGGCCAATGAAGATGAAGGCCATGGAGACCAAGCTGGTCAGACAGATGGCAGCCACAGGTGTCTTATTGGGCCCTCGCTGTAATACATAAAGAAATGGGAGAAAGGTAAATCTATGGCTATTCCAAAACCTAGTGAGCTATGTTAAATGTCTACAGCATACATAGGAAGTTAGAAGGTAGCTGCCTATGTGAAAAGCATAGGAAACTCAATTGATTACAATAGATTTTGGTGTTAACAAGTTGCTAAGCTAAGAATGCAATACTGTAACTAAATAAAAATACAAACATATTTTGAGTTAAAATATCAATTTCATATTGAATGATTTGTAAGTATGTCCGCCATCTTTAATCGCAATGCATTATGGGCTTAGATGGGAGCCTAATCATGCAGTCTACCTTTTGCAACAGCCTTTGTGTTGGCAGCATTTCTATATAACCTTAAATTGCCATCTGCATAGGCAGTATAAAGGCCCGTTCACACCAAGCATGATAACTATAAAGATAACGATAAAGATAACTATATATGCGTCCACACCAACGACCGATAACGGTCTTTTTATTCTAAGCACGCGCGCGCCCGGATGATCCAGATCCATTTTAAATGCGCGAGACCTTTAAATTAGAGTGGATTCTGATTGGCTGTCAGTGTTTTATCGTTCGACAGCTGGAAAAAAATCGTTCTGAAAGTGATCCCAACGATATCGTTCCTCATATCTTTATCGTTATAGTTGTGGTGTGAACTCTGTTATTCTTTAATATGGAGAACGATTTTTAGAATTATATCTTTATCGTTATCTTTATAGTTATCGTCCTTGGTGTGAACGGGCCTTAAATCTACAGAATCTGATAACTAGGTTTCAGAACAGAGTGTGGATATAAAAAAAAAATATTCTTTTATTTAGTGTAATAGAGGAAATAGAGTCAGTGACCTTTGCTGAAAAATTACATTTTGTATAATTCATGTCTATTAAAACATCACATCTAATTCACATTATTGTTTTTTTCTTAATTAAAGCTTTTATAAATAAATTGCAGGGGTGCATTATGGGCTTTATTAGTTTGGCTCCATTACTCTCATTTCATTCACACTCGTTCAGGTTAAGTAATAAGTGAGTGGAAGCATCCCAAAAAAAGACAACATCTCTCATGTCACCTCAGACCAGTCATTACCCAGATCCCATAAGTCTCTGGGATCAGGGTGCTACTGCTACTGGCTGGCACAGCTCCAGATCCACCAGGGTTGGTCTTCTCTGTGCTTCCTGCGTTTGTTCTGGGACTTTGATTCAGGGCTAGATGTCTCGGAAAAGCTTGTAGCCCATAGAGAGGGGTCAGACAGAGCTCAGGCGAGGGAAAGGGTGTGCTGTGCTTTTGAAAGCCACAATTGTTACAATTCATTCCTTTGCATTTTTAGAGCGTATTCGGGCACACTATAATTAGGAACTTATCCTGTCTGTGAAGCTGCTCATTGAGCGTAAAAAAAGTAAACAATTCGTTAAAGTGGCATGAAAAACAAATGTTTAATTTCACTCATTATCCAAAGTGCATAGTTAATCTGTTTGATAATTTATTAGTATCTGAAAGAACTCACTATATGAACATCTCTGATTTTCAATTGTTTTATATTCACAGAACAGATTGATTAGCATTTAAATAAGAGGAATCTACAGAATGAACCATTGTTTAGCATAAAACCACAATGATTCACATTCCCCATGCTGAAAATAAGCGCATTATAACCACATTAATATGGTTATCTCCCTACAAGCACCCACCCCTTTTCCAAGAAATCCAAGAGCTGGGATGACTCTCTCCTGAGCGATACATTGGAGGATTCTGGGTGCACCGTACAGGCCGCCCATGCAGGAGGCGAGTGAGGAGATGTAGAGGCCCAGCAAAAACAGGAAACCAACCAAGGAGACCTGGGAAAAAAACAAACACAGAGGGGAAGAGAGTAAAGGGGGCTCCACCCAACTCTGTTCCGCTTGGCCAGACTGAAAAGTGCTTATAATGTGTTGAAAGTAAATCAAAGAAATCATGTGTAATCTGACAGAAGCCATAATGAGAGAGTGGGCAATTACAATAATACAGTATGATTATGTGTATGAAACCACAGCTTCTCTAACACAATATTATACTGTACGAATGCACCTTTTTGTAGATTTAATATAAGATTTTATATGCATTGTATTGCATGTAATGATAGTAGTTGTGGTAAAGTGTTAATCCCCACACCACAGCCCCAATTAAGGAACAGCTGTGGGTCAGCCACAACCAGGCTTCAGGCTTACACATTCATAAACTATGTAGCTTAGCTCAGCAGTCCACTGTAATCTATGTTGACTGGCAGCTGTGTGGCTATCGGGCCAAACGACAGGGTATGTGCAAGGTCAGTGCGCAACTGGGCTTCATTCTCATTCAAACATTTACACCAGCTGTAGCATTTAGGATGACCTCAAATGCCTCTGTTAAGAGGGCCTGCACATGAGAGGAATGACATTAGCATGACAATAAATGCAAATATAACATTTTATCTGTGAATAATGTGTGATTCTCAAGTCTCACATTCAGCTGAGACAATGAGTCTAAATAAGTGGAAAAACCCATGGAAGATGGCCATCCTTTGAAACCTGCAATAACATCAGATTACCTTTTCCGCTATTAAGAAATCATAGCGCAGCGCCTCTCTGGTGCAAATGGCTCCCAGTAAGAACACAAAGACGAGATACAGGAACCACCTGCAGATTCCCACAATACACAAGAGTCAGAGTTGCATTCTATTTATAGACAAAATATCTAACAAGAACTATCATGATTTCCACCTAAAATATTAAGCAGCGCAACCGTTTTCAACATTGATGATAAGCATTTCTTAAGCAGCAAATCAGTATATTAGAATGATTTCTGAAGGATCGTGTGACACTGAAGACTGGAGTAATAATGCTGAAAATTCAGCTTAGCAATCACAGGATTAAATAACAATTTTTTAATTTGTAATAATGTTTCACAATATTACTGTTTTTACTGTATTTTTTTATCAATTAAATGCAGCCTTGAGCATAAGAGACTTCTTTTAAAAAACATTAATCTTACCAACCCCAAACATATATATCACATCACAGTATCACACACTGTTTATGTAGTGCATGAAGAAGGCTCATTGTGATTCTGTTTCTCATATTTTCATTCTAGAGCCTGCTCTAAAGTATGTGCACAGTCAATACAATAGAGGCTAAAGATAAACAAAGGAAGAATTAAAGATTATTTCTGTGGCTGACGGACACATACGAGATGCAGACTGCAGCGAGAGTTCCCACGGGGATGTTGTGCTCGGGCCTCTGGAGATCTGAGCTCATGTTGAATCCCGCCATCACACCTACACACACACACACAGAGGGTTACTGTGAAAACAAGACTGGAGACAAGGGGCTGTTCAAAAACTGAACAGCAGATAGATGTACATATCAGAGCTCACTTGAAACACCTTCCTGACTTCTAACAGGAGCAAAAAGGAAACTTTTGATCACGAATGAACAATTCATTTGAGCAAAATCTTTCAGTCTTTTGCATGAGGCAGGTTTGCATTGTGTGTGGCAAAACAAGTGGGAAATATGGGTTTCGTAATCGTACATTTCTTAAGATCATTATCTCATTTCCATTTTTAAATTGTCTGTTTATATTTACAGTCTTTTTTGCTTCTGAAAATAGGAAAGTCATAAGCGTCATGAAAGTGTTTTACTGTAGGTTGGGATCACGACATAATGCAACTTGCACTTATTAACAAATTATGTAAATGTTAAACAATTATTATGCTAAACATTCACCACATTTGATACTATTTCTATATTATTCTGCTTTCTAAAGTTTGGTCAGAAATCATGATAATAATAATTGCAATTATTTTATTCTATTTATTCTATTAACAGTAGGAAAAAACATCTGCATATAGTTTTATAAAAAAATAAATAAAGTTTTAAACCCCGATATTTTCTAGATTTTTTTTGAGCAATTTGTTTAAATAAAAGCCAATTATTTAATTTTGGAAACAATTATTTAATTGTGTTGTCTTTGTACGATCATACTTTGTATTTCTCACACAATATAAATGGGTTTTTATATTTTCCAAAAAAATATATATATATATATAATTTTAGAAAAATATATATTCTGCCTTTATATTTTAGGAAGAGGGTTTGAAATCCCCTGTCCCAGACAACCTTTTCAAGCAGACTTTGGGTGCGGCTTGCTGGCACCAAAAAAAAAAAAAAAAAAACAGTGACACCATGCAGGCTCAGATTGAAACCTCATTATGCAACAAAAATGTGTTAACTATGAGATGAAAATTTTCTGACATGAAAAGGAGATTTCTGGGAAGTCTGCATCCTAAATCAAACCACAGTCATTAACGTACAGCTGCAAGTATTTGAGGCTACTCAAGTAATTTATACAGGCTTAAACTTCACTAATTGCAAAAATAAATTCTCATATAAGCATATTATCGTTTAATCAGTGGTTGTTATATCACAGTTATGCTTTTCTTGTTTACGTGTGTAAAGTCACCTGTCGCCGCAGGAAAGAAAACCCCAAACACGGTGAAGAAAGTCTCGCCAGCTGTGTAGTCTGGAAAGGTGTTCTTACGCAGTAGTTCCTCTGAATAACCAATGAATCCATGCTCTGCAATAAACATATTCAGCACAAAACAATGTTAGGAAAGACTGTTTATTACGACCTTCAGTCTGCCTAAAGCATAACTGAGGGCTTTATGGAAAAAGTCTGCACTGACACAATGATAAGAATCAGATTCATCTCTGAAATGCCATAGTCTCCACTGAGTATATGTAACAGACATTACACACACAAATGCTTTCCTGTAAGTTAGAATCTTTGTTTTGAAAACCAAAAGGAAATATTTGGGCCGATGAGTCTAAATATTTCATAGCATTAAAACCAATTTCAGAAAACTCAACCATCCTGTTTCTGCATCTGCTTAAAACACAAGATTGAATCATGTGGTGACGACATTTACAAGAAAGCATTCCCCTGTGCAAGACCACAAACTGCAATCCATGACATACAATATTGATTTATCGCACACCGATACAATAACCCTTTTCACCCTGAAATCAAAGAGAGTGGTTCCATGGGGTACTGTGGGACAGACATCTGGTTTGAAATATTACAGTTTTAGACTCCACAGCCATGCACAGGCAGAGCCCCAGGTGTCTGCGGCTGACCGTCACCACCCTTTATGTAACAACCCGGGGGGACAGACGCCCCGCCAAGATGCGTGCAAACCAAGGGCTGGCCTTTTTCTTGGGAATACATGCCAAGTTCAATAGTTCTGCGCCGAGGACATGATGGAGGGAATGCTGGACTAAGCTCTGGGCGTGTTCACAGGCAAACAAAACAATCCAAGAACAGGCGCCGCAGAACATTTACGTAAACAGTACTGAGAGATATCACTATTCTGCTGAACCGTCACACGAGAGTGGGATTTTCACTCAGTTATTAAAGTCTGGATAGCACTGACGCTGTATATTCAGAAGGTTTGTAATACAAAATGTAAGTATGGAATGCAAGTAACTGTACACAACTACACTCAACTTTCATTCCATACCGTACAGTACAGTACATACTATATAATAAATAACAGATACAGTAGATGGCTCTTAATAGATAATCTTAATACTCATCCTCACGTCATTCCAAATCAGTATCTCTTTCTTTTTTGATTGAACTCAAAAAATAAAAGTAGATGTTTGAATGTTCAAGTTGCTGTATTCCACCTAAAAAAGGTCCTCCAAAAAGGACAAAAACAGCACCATAATTGCAGTCCGTAGGATTCATTGGCTATATATTCCATGACTTCTAGAGTCATACAATATTTTGTGTAAGGAACAGTCAAAATACAAGTAATTTTACACTAATCATCTTTTCCTTTGCTCCAGCTCTCACATCTGGATATTTAACGAAGATACAGCAGAGGGACTTTTGTTTTTCAGCAAATAATGCAAAGAATGTTGTCTTCTGTTCCTTACACAAAGCTAATATATGACTTTAGAACAATGGTTCTCAACCTTTTTGACTCCAAGCCCCCCCACTGCCCACAACAGTATTCAAAGGCTATGTTATTTTTTACAGTTGTTAGTTATTTACATGACAAAGATTAAGGATAAGGATTTAAAAAATATTTTAACTATTACAACACAAATTAACACCTTAAACACACTTATTAAAATAAGTTTAATTAATTAATTTACATGACTTTTCTATGTCTAGAAATCAAACTTGACACCTCATATTTTAAGTCCATGTGAAACTTGGTTCTTAAATAAAATGAAAATTGTGCTCATGAGGTGAAAAAAAAAGTCCTTTTGGCTTATTTTAATGCTAGGTTTGTCTTATTTTAAGTCATTTTAAATAATCTTGAGGCCCCTTAGTGGGCCTCAGCCCCCTGATTTAAAACCAATGCTTTTGAAAATGTTGATTATAGTGAACATGGACTACTTTTAGGATACTTTTATGGTGCACTGCATTCCTTTTTGGAGCTTGGCTGTACCAACAACAACAACAACAACAAAAAAAAAAAAAAAATCTCTGTACACTTTCATTGTGTGAAAAAGCAGCTCATGCATTCTTCAAAACATCTATTTTTGTGTTCAAGTAACAAAAGAAAGTCATTCGTTTGGAACAGGGGTGAGTAAATGTAGATCGTGTGGGCCGGACCTATACTTTAATCTCTCTCTCTGTTTTTTTTATTATAAAAAAATATATATAATTAATAGATGACCTATGGACAAACATCAACAGGGATGCACAAGGCAAAACACAATGCAACCGTGTATCTGGCCTTAGAAGCTGATTATAACATTGTCAATTAGAGAGTCAAAAGTTAACAATAGAGTACAGGAGAAAGAAAGGTGGTGGGGGGTTGGGGAGGGGGCAGGTGTCACCTCTGCGGAGACGAGGCCGATCCAGAGAGAGATCTACAGGGCCCTAGCTATGCAAGAGCATGAGCCATTTCCCTCTTGGTTATCTTGTGATGGGAAAGAATGTGTTCTCTTGGATTAATGACATGTTTATCCAAAAGGAAGTCACCACCCTTTCAGAAGCCCTGCCTGTTCCTACTCTTCACAGTTTCTTGGCTACAAAGAGAGAGAGCTAGAAAGAGAGTAAGACACAATAAAGATGATCAGGAGAAAGAGGTCTTTCTCCTGATCATCTCTATTGTGTCTCTATAAGTGCATAAAGAAAGTTTAGGTATATGCATTGCAGCCTTAGAAATAACAGATATAGGCCCGGTTTCACAGACAGGGCTTAGGTTAAGCCAGGATTAGGCATTGGTACAGTTAGGACATGCAAGTAGCTTTTATAAACATGCCTTAAAACATTACTGACGTGCATCTTGAGACAAAACAATGGCATTGACATTTTAAGATATGTCAGAGCAAGTTGCTTTCAGTTAAAACAGCTCAAACATGCATTTTATTCTGGAGCTATTCTTAAACCTTGTCTGTGAAACCAGCGGCATAAAGTACCCCAATTATAACATACAAGTAGGAAAAAACACATCATACTTACAATCACATCATATGAATTATCTTGACATAAGTACCTTAATTTATGAACTTTGCTAAAGCTATGTTAAGCTGTTTTTGTAATAGCAAGTGCAAAAATAAAAGCTTTGACGTAGTTTAGTTTACATCTCTTTAACTAAACAACCTTCAGTTACAATACCATTCAAAAGGTCAGGGTTAGTACGATTTTTTTTTTTTTTTACCACTATTCAACAAAATTGCATTAAATTGTTCAAAAGTGACAGTTCCGACTTTTTTTTACTGCATTTTTGTTCAAATAAATGCAGCCTCGGTGAGCATGACACTTTCAAAAACAACCCCCAATTTTTTAACAGTAGTACATGTAACAGTGTGGTGTCAAACACCACAAAAATTGAAATCGCATATATTGTGACTCATGCATGCTAAAGATAAATGGCAGAGATAAAAACATCCTACTTCATATACGCATGAAGAACAGGCCGTACAGTGGGATAAGAGCAGGGGCGTTACTGTTGTCCTCCCTGCCACCTTTCTAAGCAATTTGATTGCAGTTTGGATATTTATAGTGAGAGTCCTTCTGATCTAAAGATTTGGAAGAGGAAGTGATGATGTGGACGCTGCTAGTGAAGAACTCGGATCTGCTTCCTGCCTGCTCTTTTGTCTCAGGCCAAAAATGTGGGTGAGCCCGGTCAACACCCTTAACCCAAAACTATGAGCGCATGTCAGTTTCCTGTCCAACACTGAGCGCTTAAATAGAGTGTCTTTGAGTTTAGAGCTGAGGACATCAGAGCAAATCCTACAAAACACAAAAATCAAATCTTCATAAAACTAATTATGCGAGTGCCAATTCTGATGACCATAAAGAGATAAATAAGTTAAAGGATTCAGTTCTTGCAGGATTTCATTTTTTCATATGAAATATAATTGTTATATTCCAGCAATATCTTCCCACCAACAGAATTTGCAACAATAACACTGTCTACAAGTCTTCGGTAGGAAACCTCCTCTTGTGTGGTAACAGGCAGGAGGAGAGGGACAGAACTAGGAGGTGCTCATTTTTTTAATCTAGCACAAATGCTTTCACCGCAATGGTATGAACACTCTAGAGGATTGTGCTCACATTTTCTTCATCTTTTCCAGCAATAACATTTTCAAATGATTTGACAAAACATTGAAGAGTAGGTAGCAGTGTTAAAAAATCATCACTCTTCTCCCATTCTGGCTATATGAGCCAAGGCACACTGGTGCCCAATGGTAGACTGGGTGTGTAATTCAAACATATCCTTGACCAAGAATTATTTCACAACCAAGATATGTGCTCAGTCCCTAAGCTTTCTTCAGCCTTTCAGTCCTTAAAGGAATAGTTCACCACCTAAAAAAACTATGTGACCTCCTTCTTTATCCTTCAAATATCCTAGCCATTCTTTTCAAAAGCACATGAGGATTGGGACTTTCAGGCTCCTAAACATCAAAAAGCAGCATAAATGTATTATAAATGATGTCCATATGACTCGTGCATTATGAGTTTTCTGAAGTCATACAATACCTTTGTGTCAGTAAAAATAGGCCTAAATAATAATAAAAATGTCATTATTCATGGAAAAATCATGAACAAAGAGAGTCAGATCTTTTCAATGAATCATTTAATAACGTTCACAAAACTGATCTGAATGATTAATTCACAAATCAACTGATCTGGTTCTTGACTTTAACTTGAGTTTTCATCGCAGTGATTACCTGCATAAGCAGAGTTGGGGGGGAGGTTCATATTTTCTCATTTTATTTGTCTTATTTTCTCATTTTTGTGTAGAATGACTAAATCTGTTTGTTGTTATAGGATGCCAAAAATATGGACGAGCTGGAATCTCTTTATCATCACGGTTATGAAACTTTCCTTGTGCTGACCACCTGGCCTTGACTACGTGATTAACAGCATTATCAAACTGTAAACACATCTGCACAGCAGCTCTTTTGCCTGCCAATGGCAGGTAACCCGCCCATACAGCGCCCGGACTAAACCGTGCAACCCCCTGGAGTCGTGCCAGTGGTGAGGTCACTTTATAACCACAAAGCTTAATTGGAAAAACATGGAGGAACCAGCACCTCCTTATCCCACTGCACCCCAAGTCCAGTTCCTAAAAGAGATCAGAGCAAGATGGCAGCCTCAGAAGCAGCAGTTAAGGGGTAATGCCTCATTTCAGTCCATTACACCACAACGTCTAACTTTCTCTGTAGAGAGAGAGAGTGAGAACACCATCTTTCCGAGAGTCTTGCCTCCTCTCTGGACAGGAAGTCAGTAATCAGGAGAACAGGAAGAGTTGGGATGGATTTCCTGCAAACCCAGTGTGAAAGTACATACTGACCTCGTCTGAAGTGGGCAGCCAAAAAAAAAAAAAAAAAATACAATGGACTAAGAATGCCTGCACACTTGTCCTTAGAGCAAGTGGCTATTAGATATCTTACATAAATTGTTGCAGGATGATGAGTTGCTATTATAAACCTATATTAAATTGAACTAAGTATACCCCCAAGATTGTCTTATAAAAGAGATTTTAACCGCTCTTACGATTTACATATATGTGCTCACTTCATGCAATGAAACTTTAAGTACAAGCAGATTTAAATGCCCTACATATATGAAATGTGTGAGAGAGCTGGAATTTCTATGATTCTACTGTAGCTTGGGAGAGCTTTAGAAATGGGAACTTGGCAACACATCTAACAACTAATTCTTGTTTTGAGTATAAGCATTCTCCATTTCATTAAGACATGCTTTTAGTTGAAAACATAAAAAAAAATATTATTAAAATATTTTCATTAAATTATATACAATATTATTTTAAATTAAATGTAAACACACACACACACACACATACATTTAGTTTTATAGCATATATAAATATTTTAGCCTTGTGAGGTCCAGGTCAAAGATGACTAGATGACAGTATATAATGGGAAAACAAATCATTTCACTTTTCTTGTTCCTTAAACTTCCATATTATGATTGGTATTGGAGTTCTATTATTGTGTTTATTTTAGGAAGAGACCTTGCACTCCATAGTGGCCTTGTGTACACCTCCCAGAATAATCAGGGCTGTTGGAGGGCTAACTAGCTTAGGCCTACTGCGTATACTGGCAATGCCAGATCACATCTGGTATGAACAATCTTGCACTGTTTGTCAAGACTAATTGGTTTTATGGAAATTATGAACCTAAAAATAATTAATAAATGTATATTGCCATTACTATAATACAAATGCTTTAAAAAAAAAAACACACAATAGAATTGTTTGGGTCTTGAGACAAATGGCCACATTTATGTTACCCTGACACCTACTGGACAGTTGTTGCAAGGACATGTGAACTCATAATTTGGGTTCTGTAAGATCAACTCAATAATATACAGTATATAGTATATGCATTGTTATTATTATTATTATTATTATTATTATATGCATTATTGAACAAAATTATTGTTGGGTTAACACAATTTAATTATTTAAGATGTACACACGTTTAGTCGGCTAAAGTAGTAATCTCAAAATGGCCAAATACTGGCTGAGGTAGTCTATCACTACCAATTACCATTTTGAATAAGAAAGAGCTTTGAGGTGAGAACATATGAGCAATATCTACTGTCACATATAATATTTAAATAGAAATACACTATTGCTCAAAAGCTTGCTTGGTAAGATATTTTAAATGTTTTTTAAGAAGCCTCTTAATGCACACAAAGCCTGCATTTCTTTACTAAAAAGATACAGTAAAACAGTACTATTGTGTAATATTACAAATTTAAATAAAGAAATATTTTATATATTTTAAAATGTAATTTATTCCTGTGATGGCAAAGCTGAATTTTCAGGAGCCATTACTCCAGTCTTCAGTGGCACATGATCCTTCAGAAATCATTCTAATCATGTTCATTTGGTCCTCAAGAACCATTTATTTTTATTGTAAATGTTAAAAACAGTTGTGCTGCTTAATATGAAACTGTGAATACATTTTTTTAAAGTTTCTATTTAAAACAGAAATGTATTGAAACAATCTAAAATTCTTCACTGTCACGTTCGATCAATTTAATAGATTGCTGAATAAAAGTATTGGTTTCTTTAAAAAATATATATATATCTTACTGACCCCAATCTTTTGAACAGTAGTGCATTCTGTCACTTGCGAGCTGCAATCAACTACTTTGCAGCTACTGTATGCTATTGTATATTTATATACAATAAATGCATATAACATACATAAAAAGATAGAAATAAAGAACTTATTAACAGAGAATAATAGAAATAAGAAAAATGTATGCTGGTAAAAGAAAAAAGCATTTTGGACACTCCAGATTTGGTCCAGCATAAAATGGCTTGAAGTTGTATATCCTCGTCTGGCAGGTTTGCCAGGAAATGCGAAAAGAAAGAAATGTCAATATAAGAAAGGCGGGCACTGTTTAGTAGGGTCTGTGAAAGAAACACTGCAGGGCAAGAATCTCTTCTTAAAGCACTACTTTATTAAATGGAAACCTGTGGTAGTCAAAATGCCTGTTAAAATTAGATTTATGGTTTTATTTTGCATTTTAACATATACATGAACTTATACAACTGTTCTAGAAGCAGATTATTTCATTTAGCTGAATATAAGCAGATTATTTTATTATTATTTTTATTGGCGACTAATTTTCTTAGACTCAACGGGGGATCTATGGTGTTGGTTAAACACAAAACCTAGCCATACCTTAAGATATTTAGCAGGTGTTAAACTCAATACTCCTGGGTTACCAAAAAGCTTACCTTGATCTAGATGACTAAATGTCCCGATGACAAAATCCAGAGTGGACATAGCTAATATCCCCAGCAGAACCAACTGAAGGCGTATTATCCATTTCACCCCAGCCAGGTTAATCCCAAGCAGGCCAACCAGAACGGCCACAGAGATGCCCCTCACTGCCCACACGCTATGTAAGCTCAGCACCTGCGCTATGGACTCTGCAAAACCAGTGATGTACATCGCTCCAGCCACACACTGCCAACAAGACACATGACTGTCACCAAACCTAAAAACAGTAAACTGATCATGCACTGTATATGCAATATAATTATTGTAGACATGAGCTGCTCACCTGCCCAAACACATACAAGAGTCCCACAGTTCCTCCAACTCTCCCTCCTAGCACAGTGGAGATCATGGAGTAGACCCCACCGTTACCCACACTGCAACAGTCACACACACCGATACCTGACATCACCGTAACCACAGCGACCAATACCACCATGGACACCAGAAGCATGCCCAGCAACACACCTGTGTTACCCTAAATATGATCATATGGGAAAAGACAAGTAAAATTTCCATTGGATGCCAATTTAATAGCAGCAAAAACATGAGATATGTTCCAAAAGACTGGAATATCCTTTAAAAATAGATTCTCTAAAACACACATAACAATCATCTCAAAATCTGTAATAAAACATGACTTACCACAAGCCAGCCAGTCCGTAAAAAGAGCACCACCCCAAAAATGTTGATCATGCAGGTAGTGAAGACTCCATCCCAGGTGCCGAAAAGAACAGGTTCCCAGACGAAGAGCTGCACCTTCCACCAAGGTTGAGCATTACTCTGTGAACCCTACACAAACCAGTGTCACTCAAATCTAAATAAGTCACCATTAATGTCAATTCCACCACCCAGTGTAAAAAAAAATAGTAGGTCCCAAAACATATGACTTTCCATTTATAGCTAAACTTTTCCATTTATTCACTTTTTATGGCAAAACTTACAGATTGGACATTACCTGTGCGTCTTCATGGAATAATTCTTGAACTTGAGGACTCATTGTCCCTCTTTGGCAAGATTACAGTGGCTGGATCTGAAGAAAGAGAAGAAGTAAAGACTTTAGTACTGTAAATACAAAGGCAATTTAACAACATTTGCCAACTAGGCGATGGCCACGTAGGTTAGATACATTTAAGCCAACAAAAGCTGTCTGTTAATAAGTGACACCTTGGGAACTATAAATAATCGACAGGCAATTCATATTCAGTTTAAACAACATTAAAATACATTCAAATAAAAGGCAAACAAAGTATGTGAAGTTCACTGAAGTTTACGTGACAAACTTACTGTGGCCTTGTTCTTATAAAGTCTATAAGAAACGCCAGAGACTAACGGCCCTAAGTAAACGGATAATACGCTGTTTTGTGACATTGTTGAATTGTAAATTTCTTGGTTAATGATAAAGACAATAGCGCACACATACCTGCAATGGTGCAATGCTCCCGGATGCAACAGCAGGTGGAGAATGGGAGAGAGGCACGAGCACACCTGAGTAGTTGGGTGATCCAACTTATTTCCGTGAATCGGTTCTTTTGAACGGTTCATTTAGAACGACGGTTTCGCGTGGATCCACTATTATTTTACGTAAACTTCCGTAAACATTATTCCAATACGATTTATTTTGAAAAGTTTAGCGTTTTGGTTATTGAGGTAACTTACTTAATTGTGCCCTATTAATTAAACCCTCGGTTTATTCCATTGGTATCAGCTCATTCATGGTTCTTCTCGGCTGTCGGCTCATTACGACTCGAACCAAAAGATCGATTCTTGGTACAACGAGTCGAAAATTGAGCACCACTAGGACCGTTTCAGTCAGATTCTTGAAAGATTAATTCAAAATAGTTTTATGAAGTGGTTCACACGCTAGCCTACTCAAAAGAACGATACGTTAACACATATAGACACTAGAGTGACTTAATGTCGGGAAGAAGAAGCCTATATCACCGTTCTCTTGAGGATGATAGTAGGCTATGTATAGGAATACTGGGATATCACAGGTTTCTTCAGTTGGTTAAAGTTAATTACTTTAAATTGAGTTTAAATGTATTTTTCACAGACCATGACAGTGTTTTAGCATTTAAAATCATTTAATTGATTATTCCTTTAACAGACATTTCTAATTATTTAATATAGGCCTATGTCAGTAAAGTTGAGTAACCTAACAGCTGTCAGTGTGCCACTGTTATTATTGGAAAATGCTACGTGTGCAATAAACGTCATTAAACAAATATGCTATGTTCTATCAGCGCCACCTCAGGTGTGTGCTGTCAGTGTACCTCAATGTTTTCGACTGCTATAATGGAGCAGGCATTTCCATATCGACATTTTCTGTGAACATTTCTATAACCAGCTAGTAGACATTTATCATATAAAGTCGGCATATTAAAATCACTTTAAGGTAGCCTACTCTTAATTTTAGCCATGTATCAACCCTACATAAATTATTTAAAACCATTTTAAAACCCAGCCTCCATTTGGAAATGGGCTTAAAGTCTTGAAACTGACACAATGCGATATGGATTAAGACGCAAAGAAATAGCACTCAACAACTTGATGTATTTGGAAATTTAATATTACACAACAAGAGGCACGCAATCAAAAACATCCAATCACTTTTTCTCCATGTCTTAGGCAAAGTACTGCATTAAAGTATATTCTATGGAAATAATTCGGCTACAATAAAATGGATACATATAAAAATATAACCAGTGTACAAAGACAGTCAGAGTACATGCACTCCCCAATAAAATTAAATGTCTAAACTATTTAGAAGAGCTCTCTTACTAAATGAAACCATTCAGTTTTCCAGTCGAATTAATCTTGAAAGAAAACAATCATCCACCATCTGTAACACCATCAGACTTTGATGCTCAAAATACCTAATCAATTAAGAAAAACAGTCATGTGTAAGGATATGGATATGACCTTTTACCAAAAGCAATTAATCTTACAAAAAACATCACACAATTTACTAAAAGAAAATAAAGCATTAAGTTTTTCCCTCAAATTATCATTTAACTTTTTTTTTCAATTTCTGGAGCAGTGATTATTGATTAAATATTTATAATGCAGGTATCACGTGATATTTGAATGATAAATAACATCCTAAAAATCCTCTGAGGGAGTATGAGATCCATACAAGGTCTTTTAATCAATTTGTAATCATTAAAACTGCCTTCAGAGGCAATTCATAGAAAGGACAGTACATTTGTAATTTTTACAAACAAGAACACAAACATGATTCTGTCACAAAAGTTGTGCTGATAGTCATCAGGGACCATAGGAATGAGTAAACCGAAATGGCAGCAAATATTCTTAAATCGTGTTGCACTCTCTCTATATACGTACTACACTCCAAGAAATGTGCACAGCAAAATGCACAACTTAAAATATACAAACTATTTACAACATGTAAAAACAAAGGAACATTACAGGAATGTTTAGGCACATAAAATAAACTAATCAAAAGCACAGAAAATCTCTTTGACACCCAGAACATGCTGACAATGAAAAAACACACAGGACTCTTAATGGGCCTCATTCACAAAACATGAGCAGAACCAATCTGTGTAAATTGTTCATAGAACCATTCAACAATTTACATAAGAATGTTTTTTTTTTTTTTTTTTTTTTTATGATTTACAAAGAAAACCAATGAGTGTACAGCTTGGCATGATACTACTATTATAAATCATAAACCTAAGATTAATCAAGATACAGTTATGGGGGCAAGCAGGTACATTTTCATAAACAATCTGAGAAAACAGAAACAAAGCTTTTAATTTACATGATTAGTTAAGATAACAAAGAGATATGTGCAATAAACAAATGTTATGTGTACATATACATATTAGTTCAATTGTACCAAACATTACACTTTATTTTTTGTTCTATATTATTCTAATAAGTAACAGCGAGTGATGCAAAGAGATATTTGCTAATGAATAGGTGTTTTGAGACCAAGAAAAAGCATAGAAATATGATCTCAGGCCATACATTCTTAAATCATCTTTCTTGATTTCACTCAAGACTGATATAGATTATATCAGATTTGTACATTATGAAGAGGGAAGGTGGGAATTGAAAAGTGCTTTAAAACAATAACAAAAACGGCCAATGAGCTCAACATCCTATTTAATGGGTAATATTTATCAGATCATGAGTAAATCTAGAATCTCAAGAAAACAGAATGTGAATAAATGAAATCAAAGTGATGAAATGCACTAACCGTTGAGTCAAGAACTAAATCATTAACAATGATAACAAAATGAAAAAGTGCATAATGTTAGTGCTGTTGCCCTGGACAGTTGCTAAAACGGCATCCCCAAAATGTGGGATATGTGAAAAAAACTCTACAAATGCCTTGTTCTCCATGTCCACCTCAAATCTGATTAGCAAGACAGTCTCTAACGGTTCTATCTATTGTTTTGATCCAATAACCTTAGGAGAAATGTGCACAAACATTTTTTTTTTCGTGATTATATAATCTTATTAAATAGATTTATGGGCTAGGTCCATATGACTATACCTGCAGATTGCTCTAAACAAAATAGACTGTCTTGGAGAGAATCTTTCAGGGAGCAGTGAATGCAAAAGAAAATATATATATTAAAAAAACATTTCAACATAATTAAATGTACAAAAAGATTAAATACATTTAGCTTACAGCGACAGGGGCAAGCAATGTTACTTGTAATTAATGTAATAGTACATTAAATCACAAAGAGGAACAACCCAGAGGTAAGTACCTTACTCAAGTCTAGGGCATCAAAGTAAGGTCCTTTCAGTACCTCTCCAGGCAACATGTTACAAAACTAATTGAAAACTAAACAAATTGATTGTAATGCTAGGTTAAGGTAGTTTCTATAGACCTATATTATTAGGTCAGTCCTTTGAGTCTGTTGCTCCAGCAGAACAGCTGAACACTAACGAGGCCAAATCAGAATTGATTTTTGTCAAATTTTCTCTTGGGGAAGCCACATTAACCCAATAATTTGGACTACTACAACAGCAATGCAGTAGTAGCTTGGATGCTTGATTTTAGAATGCACAGGCTAACTAATTTGGCAAGCCAAAGTGCATTATCGAGCACTACATTTGTACAGTCATGGCCAAAAGTTGTGTCAGTGACAAATTTTGTGTTTCACACAGTTTTCTGCTTCAGTTGTTGTGGTGTTGATACACATTGTTTCTAGATTATTGCGACCAGATGCATTTTAAAATTATTACAAAAAGCTTTATTGGCCAAAGGATAAGAACCTTAAGCCAAACTTCACTGTTTTTTTGGTCTTGGCACAAAATGACCAGCTAACATCATTTCACTAATCATATCAGCACATGGGAAAGTGTGACAAAAACTAGTGAGGTAAAATTGCTCTATCATTCTGACTGGATTATAAGAGCAGACTGATTGTTATAAAAGGAGGAAAAAAGTGCATCAAATCATTGTGTTCTTATGTTAGCAATGGTTACCTCCAAAGAAAGACGTGCAGCCATCATCGCTTTGCATCAAAATGGCCTTACATGCAAGGAAATTTCTGCAAAGAACATTGCACCAGAAAGAACCACTTACCAGATCATCAAGACCTTCAAGGAGAGAGGTTCAACTGCAGTTAAGAAGGCTTCAGGATGTCCCAGAGTGTCCAGCAAGCGTCAGGACAGTCTCCTCCTTAGGTGTCAGCTACGAATCATCTCATTACTAGTGCAGAGCTTGCTCAGTATTGGCAACAAGTGGGTGTGAGTGAATCTGCATGAACAGTGAGGCGAAGACTTTTGGAGAAAGGCCTGGTGTCAAGAAGGGCAGCAAAGAATTCACTACTCTCCACGAAAACCACCAATGACAGACTGAAATTCTGCAGGCAGTACAAGGATTGGACCGCAGAAGATTGGTGCAAAGTTGTTTTCTCAGGTGAAGCCCCCTTCCGACTGTTTGGGACATTTGGTAAATCGATTGTCCGGAAAAGAAAAGGTAAACACTACTGTGAGTCCTGTGTCATGCCAACAGTGAAGCATCCATGTGTGGGGTAGCTTTTCATCCAAGGGAGTGGGCTCTCTCAAAATTATGGCCAAAAACACTGCCAGGAATAAACATCAGTATTAAAACATCCTGCAAGAGCAACTACTCCCAACGACCAAGGAGCAAATTGTTGATGATCCGTGCATTTTCTTGCATGATGGAGCACAATGTCACAAGGCAAGAGTGATAATGAAGCGGCTCAGAGATCATTAGATTGAAATTTTGGATCTGTGGCCAGGCAACTCCTCAGATCTTAATCCCATAGAGAACCTGTGGTCAATCCTCAAAAGGCTAGTGGACAAGCAAAGGCCCACATTATCAACTCTGAGCACTAATAAGGCAAGAATGGATAACCATCAGTCAGGATTTGGCCAGAGCGAATACCAGAAGTTATAAAGAAGGGTCATCACTGGAAATAATGACTCTTTGCATATATTGAATGTTTTTACCAATTAAAGCCTTTAAAACTTATGAAATGCTTTTCCAGTAAACCATAGAAACGTGAAAAAATAATTACAAAATACTGAAGCAGCAAACTTTGCAAAACACGAGATTTGTCACTGCCAATTCGTTTGACCATGGCTGTTATACACAAATAATGCAATGACACATAAAAAGTATTCCATAGTCTCTAATAGAAGTGCTGATAATGAAATCTAACATGTGTATCACTACTTTAATTCTCACACATGCATGATTGCTTAAAGATGGAAAATCATAAGTATTTGCACAGAGATCACATTGCCCTCACTGACAGAATTATAAAGTGCCTTTAAAATGCTTCAAATCATTAAAAGCTCTTGTTTAGCCAAAGGTTTGGCTGCTTGTAGCATCCGGAGATGAAGTTAGTTGAGTTCTTGTTTCATTAACAAGAGAGAACTCTGGAAAGTCTGTTCCTCCATGACCTCTCAAGCTAACTTGTCCACTTGCAATGCTAAACTGTGAGGATATTCCAGATCGTGAGCTCGGGAATTGAGATCGAAAGTTCTGGTCGAAAGTAGCAATCTGAAATGTCTGACTGATGCTTTGCGCGTCTGTCTTTTTGGGAGAGGTTACTTGGTCGAGGAAGTCCTCCGTCGGTGAAACTGAGGAAGGGTTTGTCTCGTCACCTGAAAAGGAAAAGGAGTGTTGGGAATCTACTAAAAGGCTAAAGTTAGGTTTCTCCAATGTGGATCTCAATGGAGAGTTCATGCTTGGTCTGAACCGGGATGGGGAAGTGAACTGCTTCTCTGTGGAAAACAAAGGCTGGCCAGCAAGACTGGCACTGTCATTTACAAACGTAAGACTCTGGTTGTTCAGATATGAGTCGTTCTGACTGGTCCTTTCCAAAGCTTGCTGGAGAAACTTGGAATACTCATGCAGAAGGCTGGCCTTCTCGGCCGGAGGCGCTTGTGAGCTGGTTCCCAAAGCCTCGTTGGGACTGCTCTCATCAGAAGAGTTGATAGAGATGCTGGATGTGACCTCGGTGTCCGCCACACTGAAGGAAATCTCTGCTTGCCCATTGGCCTTATTGGAGTAGTGATCGAGAAGCGTCTGCAGGACCTCGTCTGGAAGGACATTCTTCTCGCTATTGGACTTGATTTCCACGTTCAGTGTCTGAGTCTCAGAGAGGATTGTGGCGGGAACGGTCTCATCAACGACGCTCGCAGCTGCCTGAGTGACGGAGGGCTGCGACACGATGCTGCTCACGTTAAGAGCATAGTCTCGACTAGTGTTAGCCATGGTCGCCTGGAGGTATCGTTTCTTCTTAAGAAACTGCATGGCGTCGTCATAGTTTGTGCTGCTCCCGGTTGGTTTCGCTTGTCCTCCTTGTAGGGTGTCAACCGACTCCATGTCAGGATTTGTCTCGACATCTAATAGGCCTTTGTTGTCCACAATCTCAAACGTGTATCTCGTTACTTTGCTCTCTTCGAATGAGGACAAGGGAGAGAGACTCTGGGACGGCTCTAGAGCCTGTTGTTTCAAACCTCTCCTGCTGGCGATTTTCTTCAGCACTAGTTTCGGAGGACTAATTATCTCATCATTAGACTCCTCCCCAGCAAGATGCCTGTTACCAGGCGGGGAATCAGGGAGCTCAACGGAATAATCTGTAACTACATACTCGTCCTTCACCTTGGTGGCTACAGCGTAAAGAGGAAGACACTCACTTTTGGCAAGTTGGTCTTCCGTCTTCTCCTCGTTATCAGCTTCAACCCCTTTGTCAATACTGGGACTTGTGAGCAAGACCCGACTTTTATCAGAGGTCTTCTGACGTTTCTTCTTGGGAAGGGTACATTCCTTGGCAGGAAAAGAGAAGCCCAAGCTCTCTGGTGTGCGAAGAGGGCCATCTTTGGCAGCTGCTTTCTGTACCTTCCTGTCCTTATTCTCATGGCACATTCGTCTGTGCTTCAGTACTCTGTCAGTTCTGGAGAAAAACTGTTAGGAAAAATATATAACATTATTTTTCAGTCTGTATAATGCATGCTAACATTTTAATTGCCTAGTATCGAATCTGATTTGCTTTGGACTGCCCTTACCTGATGGCAGTAGTCACACTGGTAAGGCTTCTCCCCACTGTGTGTCCTCTTATGTCTTTCCATGTGGTATTTCTGAATAAATTTCATTCCACACTCATCACAGCGAAATGGTTTTTCTCCTAAAGGGGAGACATGACAATTTAGGCATGTCAAGTAGGTCTACTTTTCCCCCTGTCAAAGTATGCCTAGACTTGTTGTCTCAGTGTATAAAGATGTACCACAAAACAGGGACGTGCAATGGACCACATTTATAAATAGATCATCGACTCTGAAGATTTCACTGTACATGTCTAACAATACCTTGGAGATAAATATAAATGACATTTCTTTTTTGCCACTGCTGTAATGTTTTTAATCCCTTTCTGCTTACCTGTGTGGATTTTTTCATGTCTCTGAAGCAGGTACTTCTGAATAAAGCGCATGTCACATTGATTGCACTGGAAAGGCTTTTCACCTGCAAAAAAAGTATATTTTTGTACACCGTTTGTTCTTTTATAGGTCTATCATTCCCACAGGACCAGAACAATACACCACTTACCTGTGTGAATGAAGACATGTCTTTGTAAATGGTAGTTTGTCCGAAAAACAGCATTGCAGTGCTCACAGACATGAGTTTTTGGGTTCTGGTGCCCAAGGGAGCCATCTTCATTAATAGTGAGAATCTATCAAGATGGAATACAGTTCAAAACTACTTTATCTTTCATGCCTGTGCTCCTTTGGAGCGTCATGTGTCCTCATATGTCCATTACACTGTATGGCTAACCAATACCATAAAAAAAAATAACATTAGCCTTTAAATTAGTTTTGCACTGTAACATATCCCTCACTTAAAGTACTAATAGCATATTGTTTCTTTATCAGTTGTATCTCAGATGCATTATATAAACCTTTGCAGGCGAGCGCTGCTTTCTCTTCTTTTTTTTGTGACAGTCGGATGGGTCCCTCCCCGGTTTCTTCTCCTTTTTATTCAGAATCAGTGAGTCTGGTACTTTCATCTCCTGCTTTATATTGACCTAACAAAAGAAGCAGCAACAACAAAAATCATTAATTAAATTTAATTTAAGTGCTCTTAAAAAAATAAAAGTAAAAATAGATAGATAGATAGATAGATAGATAGATAGATAGATAGATAGATAGATAGATAGATAGATAGATAGATAGATAAAGCTTGAACGGCTCTACACTTACTGGCATGTTGAGTGTATAATGTAGTTTATGGGAGATTCGCTGTGAGAAAGCTGGTTCATCCTGTCCATCATTTTTCACCGTCTCCTCATGCACCATCAGGTCATCATGGGATATCAGATCATGTGAGGTCAGGCCTCCACCTGCCAGGTCTTCATCATCATCATCATCATCGTCGTCATCATCCTCTGCCAAAAGCGGATGATTAGCCAAGCTCCGTTCCCCAAGTGTCATATCCAAACTGCCTCTTCTTCCGCTTCCATCCACCCTCGAGGGTCCCAAACCTCTGGATGAGTGGTGAAGTCCCACAGGGCCACATTTCATAAGCATCCCCTCCAGCTTGTCATCAATGTTCATCGCTGAACGCTGAGCAGTTGAGCTGAAGCAACAGGAAGAGACAGGACCAACATAGGGATTCCAATCAGCAGTCAACACGGTTGTGTTCACAGCACTTCCCCTCTGTCGACCGGACTGAGAGAAACAACAAGCTTAAGTTTTAAGGCAAAAAATATTTGCAAAAAAATGTTCCCCTTTTGACAAGCAGCAGCAAAACCTGATGCTCCACGTTCTCCAGAATGTTTTGAGAAAATAGAAATATGTGACCTTTTCAAAATTAATTTTTTTATTCTTTGGTAGAATGGATATTTTCAATGTGGTCTTAAACTTTTGGTCCCCAATGTTGGTCTAACTTATATGCACAATCAAGCAAAAAACATTTTTATCGCCTGCTAGGCAGAGAAGAAATGATAATAAACCCAATCTGACTTGACATGTCGTGAACAGTCATTGTCAGAATTTTCACTGGAGCATGAACTACTTTAATAGGAAGCATTCTTGCATTTTATGTCAGATTCACATTTTGATTTAAGAACAATTAAGATCCAGAAAATATTATCGATCTAAGTGTACTGACACTATTGGATGAAAACCAAAACTTGAACTAAAAGTAGCTGAATCATCTTATTCTGTAGAGCTCTTTTATAGATAAATTGAAGTTGTTTCTTAATAATTGAAGAACTTTGCAACATTGACACTGTTATTGAACTGAATTGAGCTGAATAATGACACTGTTTTCTTCTGCAGTGCAGAGCTGCTTTATAGCTGAAATTGAAGTTTATTATTAGATGTTTAGGTGAAGAAGGACAAAACAGAATAGTAGCTACATTATGCATCTGGCATGTCAATCATCAACCTAGACTATATAAATTACAAATAGGAACTGGATCAACGTATGATTTAAATGGTCCAAAAATGAGTTTAAGCTTTGTGCATACAAACTTATTCTGATATGTAAAAACTACTAAATAAACTGAAAGTATATGACTGTTTACAGTGACACTCAAACACAACACGGGGTTGCCTGTTGGCAGGCAATGTCACAGATACAGCCGAATTTCATTTGACATGAGGTTAATAAGACTACTGAATTGTAATTATGGCTTAATGTATTTCATTATATTAATGTAGCGTTTAAAATCGGCCTGATCTCCATCTCTATGCTGCCATTTCATCACGCACACAGAGACCGGACTGCAAACATTTTCACGGCTGATTGTCACGCAGACCCTCGCGAATGAAGAGTATACGTACCGCATGTGTTGTCAGTGAAGCGCTGGCGGCGGGTTCGAGACGCTCATGACGTGTTTGTCAAACTTTACTGCGATGCTGCGGCTAGCATGAAAGGCTAGCGAGCTACATTCCATCTGCAGCTGCGCAGCGGTGCATTGTGGGATCGCAGCGGACCCGCTCTGAGACTGACGGGTCGGGTTTGCTTAGTACTGTTTGAAATATATGGATGCAATGTAATACATGTAGCTAATAATAAAGGTTTATGTAAATATATAAATGTATTTATAATCGCATCAACATTTCTCTCGCCCTAGTATCTAAAACTTAGTCATTAACTCTCTACTAGCTACTCGTAAGACTGAGGAAAAAAAACACCTTCCTGAACTTTCAACTGTTCAGACATAAAATTAAATCCCCTATTTATTTGGTAAAATCTGTTAAATTTCATATTCACTTTATTTTAGGCCTATGTAACGCATTTTATAGCATAAACAAACTTTAACGAACTATTCAACCTAACAATAACTTTTTTTTTTACTTGCAGAATCTGGAATCTTACAGAATTCAAAAATTTATTTATTTTTAATTTAATATCAACACTCCCAGTTTCTGTTATTACAAAGTCTGAAAACTGCCAGTGCTGTAATAATTAGCCATAGGAAATATCATATCATAGGTGAAAAATGTAATATTGTAAAGGACAATGGGGGACCTTTGAGTGAAAAAAGATGGGAACCATTGCCCTAAAATCATCTTGAAGTGAAAAAATGTTAATTTGTGGTATTGACTCAATTTGTAAACAAGACACTTGATACAGACAGAAGACAGATAGTGTTCACTTGTTTAGCTTGTGTCAAACGGATGCCAAGCCGTCATGTCTTGCAAATTCAAACAAAACCAAGCTGACCATGTCACTTGTACTCAGATAGGTCTGTGAGATCAAGTTTTTAGGCTATAACACACCACTAGATGGAAGCATTACAGCCCAGAAACAAATAGAGAAGGAGATTCCTCCTGAGAAAATGGCTGAGGCAGCATTACTGGAATTTTGTCAGTTTAAATGATTATTTTTACCATTTTCAGCAGTACACTCTGCTGACATCTTAAGTTTAAGGTGATGTCTTATTTTTTAAATATGGTAACACTTTAGTTATTAACTAGTTGCCTATTAGCATGCATATTACTAGGATAATGGCTGCTTATTAGTACTCATAAAGCACATATTTATGATTTATTCTGCATGACCATATTCTACATTCCATAATCCTAACCAATACCTAAACTTAACTACATTACTAACTATCAATAAGCAGTAATTATGAGTTTGAGGCATAACATGGTTACAGTTTATGTAAATATGACACTCAAGACATGAAAACACAAGCCAAATGATAATGGGAATTTTTTTATTTTTTTTATTATTACCATTAGTGTTACACAATCAATGATTTTAACAGTATATACAAATGGTTATCTCTACACCCCATAAACCAAAAAATGAACCAAATGACCAGGGGTAAGGCTGAGTTACACATGCAACTCTAAAAAGGGGAAATTATTATATCCAGCCTTTCCTGTGACCTTCATATTTCTTTAGCCAGATTTCTATCAAAACATAGACCCACCCACTCATCATAACAGATGACAAATATGGCATTCATAGCGGACAAAGAAAATATGCAGAGTTAAGTTTTGAATAAGGCATAAACAGCATATTAATATTTCTCAGATGAACTGAACCATATAAAGGGAGGGGGTCAGTGGTTATAAACAGCTTAGTTTTTATGGCAGAATGTGCAGAAAGTTACAGACCAGCATATTATGATGAATTTATGGGACTTTGTTTGCTGTATGGGCGTTAGGGTAAATTTAGTTTGCATGTGAATAAGACCAGTTACTTTTATTTTCGTAGGAAATTTGACTCTTGGTGTCCTCCGCGCCAGGTGATAAAGATCATTTCGCTTGTTCCACAGAAACTGGACATGTTCCAGATGTGGGAGACCACCATTATGGGGAGGGGTGTGGGGCTATGATAAAAATGGAACTGCTGGATTCGCTGAGAATTTCTTTTTCCTCCCAAAACCCACCCTCATATTTTGCCTTGACAATTTGAATCTGTGCTTTTGTGTTTTATGGTTAACTAAAGAAGTAAAAAGATAATGGAAAAGAAAAAAGGAATGATTTTAGCAAACACATTGGCATCAAAAAGCATAAAGATAAGAAGAAATAAAAAAAGACAAATGATTAAGAAATCATTCCATAGTTCAAGATGAATCGATCTTAATTAAGTTGTACTTCTGTTTCTGTCTGAAGTGTTAAGTCATTAATTGTATGCAACCTTCACAAACTCTTGTGTAGGTCAAAATAGTACAGTCACAAAAGTAACCAGATCTAAAATCTGGCTGGTGAACATGGAAATAAATAAAACAGCACCACATTCATTCATTATTTGGACTGAAACTGAAACTAGTGTATGTCAATATTATTCAATACCTTTTTACACCAGAGCATCTGGTGCAAGAGGTTGACAAAAGTTTAGGATTGAGAGGAAGACTTTAGTCCCCAAGGTCAGTCTCTAGGAGTGTGTGCTTCTCTGGATTGACATCTCCAAGGCCTCCTGGTGTTCTGGTTGTCATGGCTGGAACCCTCACATCTTACTGAAGCACTCTTTAGCGTTGTTCCACACTTGAATTCCCTTAAAACAAAACATGCTTGTGTTTAATGCAACTATTCTACTTCTGCCTAATAAATAGTCTGATGAGTATAGAGACAGGGGTTTTGCTTGTTTTGCAAAAACAAAATCATTTTTTTATTTTGTTGGCACGGAGCATACTTACCTTCTTGCACATGCTGATCTGCATGATGGCATAGCTGATGAGAGCCTCTCTGAGATCATGGTCTTTCTGCTCTTTGAACCTTTCGATGTCCACCCATGCACTTTTCACATACTCGCTACAAAAAAGACAAAGCTATTTTGAAACGTTCTTGCCATGAAATGGAATGAAGCTTGACATGAGTGGTTGTATCCTCAAATCAACATATTTTTAAGATCAGCTCAGCTGTATAATTAGGCTGGTTTTGGGTTCACCTCTCTTTCACAGAGGCTGCAACAATATGAGCAAAGTATGTGCATTTGGAACATATCTGTCCATTTCATAATTTTTGTGCTGCCAGAGAATGAAAAGGCAGCCTCATAAACCCTGAATTTAAGTATAATAATAATATTTTCTGACAACATTTACAGCTTTTTGTCATCAAAAGAACATCAAATGCATAAGTGAACTGTACAGTAATCAAGCACATTTAAAAACTTATGATTAGTATCAATTAGCTGCAATATATTCTGAAACTGAAGAGCATAAAGTCAAGTTTCTCAAGGGTGATCTCAAAAGTACAATAATTCTGATGTGACCTGAAGACAGCAACAGAAAACCCTGAATCTGTGTTGTGCCATGATCAGAGGGTTTAATTCAGTCGTGTGGTAATAGAGCACTGCTTACTTGCATTCTGTTTTTCTTTCTTTGACCAGTTCCTCTCCTTCTTCAATCTGTGTCTCCAGCATTTTCAGCTTGGCCTCTCTCTGCTCTGGGGTCTCTTGTCCAAAGAGTTTACTGGTCATCCCCTTCAAAGAGAAGGTCCGTACCGTCTACACAGGAAAAGAAGTCAATGACACCTATTGACACAGTAAGCCTCACTCTTCCTCCCATGTTTTTTGCAGAAAGCTGAAATATGGACTGTTTCCTCCCTTTTTGCCAAGTGGGCCTAGTAATTATCCATATCAGCCAATCAGGTCAGAATGTGTTATGCATGTCGTTGGCTTTTTGCGCAGCTCAAATGTTTACATGTTAAATGTGCCATTGAAGTAATTCTTAGAGGGCTCTATCCACCCAAACGGTAAGCCGCACAATTTTAATTGCATAAAACTGTTAAAAACCCTCACTAGTAAACCCGAATCCTTCTAAAGAAGAGGTGGCCAAACTTTTTAACTACAAAGGGCCAGAAATCTAACTAATCTAAATTTAGATTTGTTTTATCCTATACATTTCAAAGCAGAAAATAAACCAAATGTGTTTTATAATGGTCTCTATTTTTTCCCTTCCTCTTGTGACATGACATGGGCCTGAGTTGGAATAAAACCATTAAGACTTGCTGGAAAGTCCCTCATTCCAGACTCAAGAAGGATGATGTGGAGTTCTGTCTTTGAGAGCTGACATGAGATTGCATGGACACTGACCCCAGTGGCGAGTTCCTCCCGCTGCTGTTTCTTAGAGATCAGATCCTGAGCGGCCATCTCCAGTTCAAACTGTGTCAGTTCATGCTTCCTACACACTGCCCTGTGAAAACACACATTAACCACAACATATACAAAATGAACCATAAAAGCAGACAATCTACTTATTTCTTATGGAAATTGTTAAACTGAAAGCCTAGCTGACCTGCAGCGTGATCGCTTTCAGAAAAACCGGGCACTGATGGGGGATTGTGTAAATAGTGTAAGAAAGTTGCATATGTGTAACTTTATCAGCCAGTGGAGGCTATCGGCTCCAAGGAGTTCTGGGAACGGTGCAGTTTGAACAAAATGCACATTTCTAATCAACCTCACTGTTATAACAGCTTTTGTTTAGTATACTTCAGTTCACGTTTAAAGGGGTCCTATTATGCTTTTTTACAACTTTCTTTAGTGTGTAATGTTGCTGTCTGAGCATGAAAAAGGTCTGCAAAGTTACAAAGCCCAAAGTTCACTCCAAAGTGAGTTATCAGTAAGCACTGTTTCTGAACTCCCTGAAATTCCTCGATTCGATTGTAGTCTTGAGTTTTCTTCCAGGAACGTTATATAAGTCACAGTATATCTCATTTAAATAATTCCCGCCCACGGCATACACAATAAAAAGGGGCTGGTTGAGTTGCATTAGTAGTGTGTTATGGTAAAGGCTGTCTCATTTCCAAAACATGGTTAAAGCATCTGACCACAACACACTGTTCCAGCCAACCAAATCAGAGCACATTATGAAGGAGGAGGGGCTTCAATGAGTTACTGACAGTCTGGGAAGAGAGGTGCTACAACAATGTAAAATATGTGTCAAATAATGTTTTTATTGCTGTTTGGGGCAAACTTTTGTTTAGTTTTTTTTTTACATTCAAACATGAAATTATTCTAGTAGACACCAAAAACTTTAAATAAGACCAATTATGCCCTTTTTCAAATATTGATTTTGAAGTTGGCATTAAATGTTTACAATTCTCATTTAGGGTGAAGTCTCTCTTTAAGATAAGGACATTCAGGCAACACAAAATGAATACTGTACCTTACTGCGTCTGCATAGAAAAGGTACTCCTTCAGCTGGTCAGCGTAATGCTCCTCTTCCTCTAGAATATCATCTACAGAAGCAGCATACCTGTAACAAACAAAAGTGCCCGATAAAAGGGTAGTTGGCATATAACATGTCCATGAACTTTACCTCATAATGTCACAGATATGTGTACACACTACCATTCAAAAGAATGGGCTTAGTAAGATTTTTGTTGCTGGTATTGTGTGTTTTGCACTGATGCCAGGCTTGATCGGTAACACTTTATTTTACATTCTCCTTGTTACATAAGTTACATGTACTTACCATAGAAATAACAGTAAATTATGCATGATTACATGCAACTAACCCTCAACCAAATCCTAATCCTACCCTAACCCTAGAGTAAGTACATGTAGTTACTTAATATTACTCAGTACTTAACTATATAATTACACTGTAACAATGACACCTTAAAATAAAGTGTAACCGCTTGATCTTTTGTTATAAATAATCTTGTTTTTTGGTTTGTTTCCCTTAAATTCCAACTAAAAAGATCAAATAAATCAAATAAGATGATGTACTTTTCATTTAAAATAACGGAATTACCCGAAATAGGTATTACTGGGTCTTATTTAATAAACCACTTTCCGTTGAGTTTCCAGGAAAAATAATGTATATGTTTTATATATACTGTGACCATGATATAATATTTTGGTCATACTGCCCACAACCTAACCTCACAAACTGGCATTCTGGTAAAACTACATGTATTATCCTCTGTAAATCAGACGTAGAGCCTGTGGAACTAATCCCAAACCCGCAGCAGAGCCAGTTTGGGGTATTTTGAGGAATTTTTAGGAATAGGTGAGCGACATGATCCATAAAACAGTCTGACAGCTGCCAAATGTGGGCTGATGATGGACAGGTTGTTTCTTTCAATGCTGAGACAGACAAGCAGCGCATTGGGCTCTGACCTTTGACCTTTCTGCTAAGTATAGCAATCTGGAATCCATCAGAAAATGCAGCAATACAAAACAGTATAGAAACGAAAGGGACTGGTTAAAGACTCACTGAGGACATTACTGCAAAAGAGTCCCTTTTACAACATCCTCATCATAACGGTGAAAAAATAATTATACAGCTAAATATTTTGGCCATGGCTCCCAGAGATTCACAGCACGGTCTGCCAGCAAAATCAAAACCCGAGCCTCCCAAGGGCTCATCTTTCTGGCTACTTGTTATGGGGGGGGGGGGGTCGTGAATGGATATATGAGAGGATTCAGATCAATCTGGCAAATGTGTTTTATAGCTCAGTAGCAGAAGCACACACATGTAGAATCACAGGAAAGTCCTGGGGTGTATCATACAGCACTTCCCTCAATGAGCTCTTGGAGGGTAACGGGATCGTCCCAGGTAGGAGAAATACAATCAAAACCAGCTGCAATAAAATCTTGCACTAATCCTATAAAGATACATGAGAATGGCTCATAAAGCAGCCTTCATCTGTGTTGCGTGCGCTGTGAACTTACGCGTCCATGTGATGGCCGGCACTCTGCAGCCCATCTCCCATCTCTTTCTCAATGGCACTCCACTCGCTGTCCAAAACAAACAAAGCCTCACATTAAACCACTGCAGCTGACCACAGCTACACAATCGCAACCCAAAAGATTTACCCCAAAAATGCTTCTCACAAAAACAGTTCACAGAGCACATTATAAAACATGCCTGGCTCTTTCAAATTGAGGGTACATTATTGTGATTGTAACATTGTGAGATAAAAACTGGTCTATTCATCACACAGAATGACTGTATAGAGAAGATATGAAAAAATACAAACGCTTTTACTTTCACCGTTGATCAAATGAATCCTTTGCATAATTAATTTTTTCTTTAAAAGTAAACAATGGTAGTGTACACGGGACTATTTCAATAGCTGTCAGGAACCTAAACCGTCTTTTTTGGGACCTCGGATAATGACACGCATGTAAACATGGTCATTATATGGAAAAAAGGAGCCCGTACATTCTGCAGAACAACTCTTTATGTGTTGTAAAAATGTAAGCCATATGGGTTTTGACATGACATAAGTAAATAATATTAAATATATAAGTAAAAAAGTGAACTATTTCCTTTAAAAGAAAATATTACCTAAAGACTCTTCCATAATTTCCATGCACTTTGTAGACTCCATATAGGCGATCAGCTGCTCTCTAAAAAAAATAAAAAATAAAAAAAAAAGGAAAGAAAGAAAAAAATTGTTGAACTATTAGTAATTGAATCTGATTTTAAGAAACATTTTTAAAAAAGTTATAATAATAATCAACAAAACAGCTAATTTCATCTTTAGATTCATTCTATGATTCAAATGCAACTACGTATTTAATTAAGATTTATACTTTAGATCATTTGGGGAAAAAATTTAAAAGATTGCTTAAAATACTAATGTTTTTCTTTAGTAAAAAAGGGTGCTTTCTAAAATGTACTAAAAGAATTGTTAATGAAATCACCAGAATCGCTTTCCTTACAATTCTCATCCCAATTAAAAACTAATATATATGTTTGTTGGACTGAAAGGACTTTTTCTAATAGACTGAGGAGCATGTTCGGCTGTGTTGACTTTGTTTACACTCACCGCCCGAACTCTCAGCAGCTGTGAAATAACAGACTGCAGCTCATCACCGTAGTGTTTCATTTCTGCAAATCTCCTGTGAAACACACACACACACACACAGGTCAAGCTTCAGGGTTAACAAACAGCACGGTCATATCTTCATGCATTTTATGACGATGTGTAACACGGTTTGCAAAAATAACTTACTTGTCTGGGTTCTTCACTCTGAACGTGGCATTTAAAGCCTTTAATCTTGAATCGGCCTGTAAGGAGGACACAGGCCAAATGTTGACAGACAGATTGATGTTTGGGTTTTTATTTGTTCAGATGGTGTAAAGCAGAATTACAGCCACTCCTTAGAACAAATTTTTTTTAACGACTGAGATCAGATAAACACTGCAATATGGCAATAATATACACTAACATAAAATACTGCTGCTCTTTCGTGTTTGATCCAGAAAGGTCCAACAGACTTCCTGTGCCTGTTTACATAAACTACAGCGTACTGATAACAGATTCCTCACCGCAGTAGCAATTCAGTCACTTCACACAATTTTTATTTGATATCAACACATATTTAGTCAGCTTCATATCAACATATGAATAGTGACCTATGGTGAGAAGCGATATACTGTATATAAACAACAGAGTCATGGCTAGAGGGTTAAAGAGAGAAAGAACCTAATGAACTGGAAAGTGCTGATATACCTTCGCCTGAAATCCTGTCTCAAACACGGTTTCCTTCCAACCATTTTCCTGTGGGACAGAGAAAGGATGCAATTTCTGACACTGACAAATGGCATTATCAGCTTTAAATGTCAGTTAAAACATTTTTTTTTTTTCAAACAACAGAAAAAAGGGCTGTCAATTTAACAATTAATTTAGTTCAATTATTAAAATTCACAAATACTAATGGAATGTTGTGGATGGTAGGCCAGGGATAAGCTTACACTACCATTCCAAAGTTTGGGTCAGTAAGAAATTAACACTTTTAATTAGCAAGGATACATTAAAATGATCAAAAGAACCAGTAAAGACATTTACATTTACTTTCTATTCATCAAAGGATCCTGGAGAAAATGTTTCACGGTTTCCACAAAAATATTAAGCAGCAGTTTTTAACATTGATAATGATAAATTATGTTTCTTTAGCAACAATCAGCATATTAGAATGATTTATGTAGAATCATGTGACACTGAAAACTGGAGTAATGATGCTGAAAATTCAGCTTTGACATCACTGGAATAAATGACATTTTAAAATATTTTAAAAACATAAAATAGTTATTTTAAATTGTACTAATATTTCACAATACATATTTTTACAGAGCGTTAGTGTATGTTCAATAATATAAAATATATTTTATATATAATATATACTGACTTTTAAAGCCACTTCTTATAATGACAATACTTCATTTGAAACATTTTTCATGTGGCTACCATGTAATTAATTAATTTAAATTTCTACTAGGCTGTCAATTAATTTTAACTTAAAAAAAACAAACATTTGACAGCCTAGTAGAAATAGAAATGAATTGATAAAAAAAAACAAAAAAAACATTTAATTACAAATTATTTAAATGTAATATTTAATTAGATATTACGTATTAATGACAAATATCAGAAGAACTTTATAGTCCAGACTCTCTACCTCGGTGAGGAATGAATAGAAGATCTTGTCATTGGACAAGACTGGGTGCGAGGCCACTCGAAGCAGGAAGTTCTCTAGTCCAACCCTGCGCCTCTCCACAAAGTCAGGGTCCATGTTGTCTGCTGTCAGCTTGTGCCAGACAAATTCAGCCTGTTGTACAAAGCATGAAGTTACAGTGTATGAAGGCAAATTGTATTTACAAGCAGCAGTAACCAAAGCATCTTGTTTGCAGCATACCCGTTTTTCAGGCAACGGCGGAACCACCACAAATGGATAGGCAACTAACAAATAGTTTCGAAGGAGCTCAAATTCGCTATAACGCCTCCAAAGAGAATCTGGGACAGGATTGGTCCCTTCTGATGCAGCATCCACAGGCCTAAAAACACAGAATAAATGACTGTCAGAAGTGGAATGAAACTTAAAGAAATGCTCATTTTAAATAGCCTTTCAATAAAAAATTTGTTCGGTTTGGTATAAAGCTTGATATATACAGTACCGGTCAAATGTTTGGAAACATTACTGTTTTTAATGTTTTTGAAAGAAGTCTCTTTATGCTCATCAAGCCTGCATTTATTTGATAAAAAAAAAAAAGTAATTTTTTTTTTTTTTTACAGTAAAAACAGTAATATTGTGAAATATTATTATGATTTAAAATAATGTTTTTTATTTTAATATACTTTAAAATACAATTTATTCTATTCTGATTTGATAGTTATTTTCAATGTAGGAAACAGCATTTATTCTAATCAGAAATCTTCTCTAACAATAGAAGTCTTTACGATCACTTTTGATCAATTTAATACATCCTTGCTGAATTAAAAGTATTCATTTCTTTCAAAAAAAAAGAAAGAAAAAAAATTACTGACCCCAAACTTTTGAATGTTAGTGTTCATTTTTACAAAATATTTATATTTTAAATAAATGCTGTTCTTTTTTAACTTTTTATTCATCAGAGAATCCTGAAAAAAGTATCACAGGTTATAAAAAAAATACTAAGCAGCAAAACTGTTTCCATCATTGATTTCTGGAGGATCATGTGACACTGAAGACTGGAGCAATGGCGGATGAAAATTCAGCTTTCCATCACAGAAATGAATTATATTTTAAAGTATATTAAAATAGAAAACCATTCATTTAAACTGTAATAATATTTCACAATATTACTGCTTTTTCTGTATTTTTGATCAAATAAATGCAGGCTTGATGAGCACTTCTTTCAAAAACATTAAAAAATAATAATGTCTCCAAACTTTTGACCGGTGGTGTACATCTCTTCAAAAATATTAAAAACACTTCTGTCATGAAATGTGGGGTTGGTTAACAGTTTAAGCTAATTTCTAAATAAATTAATCTGAAATAAACACAGTAGAGATCTATGAGGTTTCAAGTTGTGGTTCTAGTTTATGAAAGCAGTCATTTTAAGGGCCTTTTCAAACACATGCCAAAGGTTTAACAGTGCTGTGTACACTTGCAGAGTTCCCAGTGCATGAATCCATGACTCGAGTGCTGTTAATTTAGGAGCAGTACTCCACTAAATCACACTGCTGTGTAGGAGCATCTATATGAACTCTCCTAATTTAATTAAACATCTCTGCAGTGTCAGTACTGCAGTTCATATAGGCATGCCACTACTTTTTGATCAATGAATTTCAATGACTTTTCCAGTCGTTCCCTTTTATTGGACGACAAATAAAATAAAAAGGTTAGCCGATATAATGTCAAAATATACATAAAATATAGCCTAAGTTCTAAGAAATGAATACTTATATTCAGCAAGGATGCATTTAATTGATCAAGTGACAGTAAAGACATAATGTTACAAAATATTTGTATTTCAAATAAATGCTGTTCTTTTGAACTTTCTATTAATCTACTTTGAATTTTTATCATCAATTTCCACAAAAACATTATGCAGCACCACTGTTTTCAGCATTGATAACAGTAAGAAATATTTCTTGAGCAGCAAATCAGCATATTAGAATGATTTCTTAAGAATCATGTGACACTAAAGACTGGAGTAATGATGCTGAAAATTCAGCTTTGCCTTCACAGGAAAAGAAATACATTGTAAAACATATTAGTTATTTAAAATTGTAATAATACTTCACAATACTACTGTTTTTACTGTATTTTTGATCAAATAAATGAAACCTTGGTGAGGATAAGAGACTTCTTTCCTCTCCAGTATGACATTAATCATACTGACCCAATCTTTTGAACTATAGAGAACACAAATGCTCAACTTGAACACTTGTTTTACACATTATTTGCCGTGTAAACAATTCAATTCCCTGATATTTTCAGATTTTTTTTTCTGATTGTTGGAGCCCTCAATAATACAAATGGAAAAATGCACAAAATTAAGAGATACAGAGAAGGAAATATACATTGGGGGGGCACACTGAAGAAAAAAGGGTAGACTTTGAAATAAGATCCTAACTTCCCAAGGGCTCCAGGGAAGAAATGGGAGCACATAATGTGCCCCACACTAATAATCCATGATGAAATCAAAGCACAAGGAAGGTGCGGATTGGCTGACACGCATTCTCCACTCAGACGGTACAACTTTCCCCAAGATCAGTGGCACCAAACTGCTCTCTAAAGCCCACTGTGTGTGTGCAGTATGCCTTCCACATGGTGCTTACAAAAACACATGCTTCCTTTTATGGAAACGAGCAACAGTACAGCACTGTTAAGTTATCTCCATGTATAAAGAATCAATAAAGCCAAAAATGTTATGCTAATGTTAGCATCACGATTACTACTCTTTATATACTGTTAAGGTCAGGGATTTGAACAAACCCTTTAACCCTGAGCATGTAACTCGTCACGTACCATTTGTGCAACAGATATGAATGATACCTCAAATCATTCAGCCTGTTGAGCAGAGGTATGCTTTTACATTTACAAGCAATCAAACTTGTAATTTTCCTTGTGGGACAGTCAAATAAACCCTGAAGGAGGGACTTGAGTCATATCTTTGCAACGACCCAGAAAACTCAAACAAACACATAGCAAGCAACATGCTAAAAACTGTAGCACAAACTGTAGAGCATGGTGCTAGAAACACAAAAGTCATGGGATCGATTCCCAGGGGATGCATACTGGTAAATTGTAAAAAACCTTCAATGCATTGTAAGTCACAATGAATTAAAGTGTCTGCCAAATTTTGGAATCTGCTATTGGCCAATATCACACACATCACACGCATGACCAGCGTCGGCCAATAGTGAGCCGACGTACAACCAAGAAGTGCTGCGCTGTTACACCACGGAGAATGACATGGAAGGGAAGAGATGGTTGAATAAAGTTGTTATTTTTGGGGGGGTTTTGCACACAAAAAGTATTCTCGTCGTTTGATAAACGTAAGGTTGAGCCACTGTAGTCACTTGGACTATTTTAACGATGTCTTTACTAACTTTTCTGGGCTGGCAGATATCAATTACCTAGCAGCCTATGAAGGAGTGGGCCAGCTCTCAGATTTCATCAAAAATATCTTAATTTGTGTTCCGAAGATGAATGAAAGTCTTATGGGGTTGGAACAACATGAGGGTGAGGAATTACTGACAGAATTTTCATTTTTGGGTGAACTAACCCTTTCAGTGTCACATGATCCTTCAGAAATCATTCTAATATGCTGATTTGAGGCTTAAGAAACAGCATAGCAAATCCCTGGCCACCACCCACAACAGAAACTTTTTGCATGAACAAGCTCCATTCTCATTTAATTTAAAAACTAAAAAATCTAGATCTGGGTGCTTTTCCATTTTTTTTTAGACGTACCAAAAAACATGTTTGAAAAAGTCTTGGTTGCAGGCAGTGATTTTATGATTTTTACCACTAAGTATTGTTTTCGAATCATGTGATAATATGTTATTGCACTCTGGCCAGCATGCGTGTTTGGCCCTGCTGGAAACACAGACAAAGCACATCTGCCTGAAGCGCTGACTCATCACCCTCTCCAGAATGACAAGTCCCTCTTTCCAACACAAAGCTTGGCGGGGTGACGGGGTCAGAGTGAGAGGTGAAAGTTACACTTATGCTGCATATCACTTCCTGTCCAGTGGGATACTTCTGTTTTCTTTTATTTGATGTAGAAAGAACATGTTAAAGTGACAGACCCAGGAACAGGAAGAAGAGGTCTAGTGTAAACATTTAACTAAAGAGAGGAAATCCGAATGGTCTCTACCAGTCCGGCTTCCACAGTTTCTGAGCTGGTATAGTGTGCCGTGACTCTTTGATGTTTTGCAGTTCGCCAAGTACAGCGCGAGCATAGTTCAGTCAGAAAGTCAATGTGTAAACTTACCTTATCTACAGCTGGTTATTCATATTCACAATGGGTAAAAACCATTAGTTTCATTAGCTCCATACTTCCAGCTGTCATTACAGGCACTTTGTTTACATATCTCTAAACTAACTTCATCCAAACCCCTGATCTTCATTATCATGTCAAGAAAGGAATACATGCAATACTTGTAGGGTAGGGTTTACATGGCTTCTAGCCTCCTTTAAAGAACAAGTATTTAGTTAATACTTTTGTATAGTTTTGGCTTAACCACAGAATAAATGGTATGTGTCAATAGAAACTTCATATACATGTTATAATTCATCAGTTGATGATTGGATTGAGGCAGATCTTAATGCATGCTTGCAATCGATTGAAAGAAAGGGGCAGAGTTTATGCAGAAAAAAATGATTGGAGAAGTCCGGCATAAGTCACCACCAGAGATAAGTCTATCATTTCACTGGAAGATCAAGTTATGACATTGAGATAAAAAATAAATAAATAATAAAATGTAAATAATAAAACATGCACAAATTAATTGTTCACAATAAGATCTATAACCTGAATTTTAGACAATAGATTTAATGATGAGGGGAAGTGTCTTACCGTGTCTCTATAAGATACACTGTATAAGTCTCTTGCATGTTGACAGCATTCTTGCCGGTCCTCTTCTCTGCTTCAGCCACACTGATCTCCATCTTCTTCAGAAGACTTGTCCCTTTTTCAACCATCTGTAAAATTTGATCCAGAATAGCACAATGTTTAATATGCATGTTACACCACTACAGTATCCTTATGATATTTTCAAAGCAAAAAAGCACAGGTATTTCTATGAGCTGATTTCTCTCATGTTTTGACATTTTTCCAGCTGAATCAGGAAGTTTGGACACATCAATGCACTCATCCTTTTTCAAAAAATCTGTTCAGAAGTATTCACAATGTTTAGGTTAAATCTCCTGCTTTCATTTTCAACTTATAGTTTTGCTCAGTATGGGTAATCCCCATCAGATACAAAAATAAAGTCATAAAAATAGTATTATTATTAAAATAGACAATGAATTTATGAATGATTGGATTACACAGGATGGTTTCAAACTGACTTTCAGCACCATGACAGACTAAGGTTTAGTTTCATAAAAAGAAAACCAAATTAAAAGGTACATTTGTGTTAAGAACATTGTAGTAATAATTTGATTAATTTCTTAAAGTCTAAAATGATGCTATTAAAAAAAAAAGATAAAAATATTGGACATATTTTGTCCCATATTTCAAGCATCAACGCATTAAAAAATTCGAGTATGAAGCAGTAAACAAGATCTAACAATTTGTTGATATAACGCCAATCTACTCACTTTGAAAGTGAATCAAGGATGCGGACTAACACATGAGATGACTGTATGATATACTGGGTGTTTACAAACTACGTGGCAAAGGCTCTTCATTGACAACAAGGTAAAGCTACTTGTGTGGCTTTATATAATTATTGTTTACATAATTCATAAACACTGTAATAAAAAAGTGCAACAACATACATCTAGCTCATGTACTGTGTTCGCAGAACCTCATGATATTTTAGCAATATTGATATATGGGCATTCATGAGCCAAAGCAAAACACTGCCGTCCCGCATATATCACGCGCTCACACGCGCGACATCTACAAATCAGCACACATTATCGGCCACCCCGCATAAAAAGATTCTGTTACGGGCTTTACCGTGTTTTTTAAGTTGTTTTCCGACTCCGAAGGAGTCAGATCTGTGTTTCCAATCACCGCTATATCTTCGCTTCCTGAATCCGCCATGGTTTGCCCGTCTCGCGCTTGCGCGTTGGCCACTTTCACTGTTTAACAGCAAGTATGTGCGCGTGCACGCGCGCGTGACATACAGATACTCATAAAATAGCACGAATGTTCTAAAAAATTCATTCTTTTGTTGAAATTATTAATATTAATTAAAAAAAAACTGATTAAATGGTGTACGGGTAATATGTCTCTTTAACTTTATTAAGATGATTTCAGCGGATTATTTTTCCTACTTTACCTGAGAAAACAATTCGAGCATTAAGCATTTCCCAACTGTGTTCAAAAGTCTGTCATTATCACGAAATTATCTGAATATAGCTATTTACATTTTGTTGCAGCGTCACGACAAAAGTGCAGAATCTGTCAGTTTTGTATGGCTATTGTGGAAAAAAATAAAAAACATATAGGCTTTACATAGACCTATTATTATTAGTAGTAGTATTAGTATTAATAGAAAGAAAGAAAGAAAGAAAGAAAGAAAGAAAGAAAGAAAGAAAGAAAGAAAGAAAGAAAGAAAGAAAGAAAGAAAGAAAGAAGACTTAAATTGTAGTGCTTCTCACTACAAGCTGGACTGTAGTTCATTGTTCCCTCTGTATATTGTGAATCGTGCATTGATAAATGTGAGTTCCTGGGCGGATCCGCTCTCACTCACATCTGGATTAAAAACATCTGGATCCGCCTACACGGAACTCAGTCACACACACACACACAGTCCTGAACTCTCTTACAGATGAGCTTATCTGTGTCTTTGACACGAGCAGATAAAGAAAATAACGGAATCGCTTCAGCAGTTTGGGATCTTCGGATCGTGAGATATTATGGGTCTCGGAGGCTGCAGTTTGTGGGCTCACACATCTGTTCTTCTGTGTTTCTGTCGTGAGTAGATCTTCACTTCTCTCGATCTGCTTTCGTTGTCTTGAGGCTCCACGCATCAGAGCTTTGTCTTTGAGTTTGTGTGCAAAACTTCTTTTGACACTGAAGAGATATCTAATATATTTAAACATAGGCTACAGAAACAAAACCACACCACTGTAAATAGATAGCTTTAGGATACAAAAAAACTGGTTTAAATATCTTGGTTAAAAGTTGATTTACTCAGAAAAAAATACACAATGCTTGTGGTGACAGTTAAAATGACTTCCAGTTCCAGAAAAGTAATTATTTTGGTTTTCTGAGATACTGCAAATCAAGTAAATAATTGTATATTAAGGTTCAAGTTTGATTTTCTTGAATAATAGGCTACAGTTTTATAGTTTGATTGAATTGTGTTAGTTGAAGCATCATCCATAGTGATTTTGCCTCCTATTGCCACACATTTCTTATAAAGGTTTGATTGATGGATTAGTGCAATAAGAAATCCTTAAATGTTGATTATTTTATTGAATAAAGGTGAGGAAAAGAATTGTATAATCTAGTATTCTGTAATAAATATCAATATTACATATGAATACCCAATTAATTCTTGTTACGATCCTTAAAAAAATAAATGATGAAATTATTGTCAATGTAAAAAAAGCTAAAACATATATACCTCCTGAGGTGACGAAGAGAGGTCCAAACTATATAACTACATGTCCATCATATTTCTTGTTTCTATTTTAAGATAAGAGTCACAGTACAGTATAAAAAGTAGTTTGACACCAATGAAAGTCTTTGGATTTTCATAACAATACTTAATATTGAAAAGTATACATAAGAGGTCTGCATACATGATTGTGCTGTGAAACTGTACGCCAAAACAATGCTCTCAATAAAAAACAGAATCAATGGGCATAAAAGATGGCACGCACTGTGACTGCATGAAAACAACACGATGCTAGGAAAGTTCCAACAGGGAAACCAAATCTTGAGAATCCAAATGATCTTAGGGGCCTCCTTAAAGGGTTTGGGTGTGTATAGAGTAGCTCCACTTACAACAACAATTATGAAATATTACCATGCAGGCAGAGAGAAGAAAACTACCACTTCTCAGTCTCACTTATCATATCCCATCTGTTGTTTGAAACGACTCTAAGAAAAATCTGGGAAAGGCTGCTAGTGTCAGTGTGTGCAAATGTGACCTCACAGAGAGACTGTACATAAAAATACAAAGACATCCATCTAGATCCCTTGATGCTTCTCTGCTTTGTCAACATGATTGCCCACAATGGCAATATTGTAATGACTTAAACAGAGGGTATGATGCTGAAAGGCCTAACCCAACCCCAGTGACCTCTCACTGAACACAGACTTTCTTTTTCTCCTTTGTTTGCTTGAGTCCAAGAAGTTGTTCTTTAGTGGGCATGGGTTTGCATGGTACCTGTGGAGGAGAGGCATCTTGTTTTGAATGATGATAAATGGCTGCTTCTTATTACTTGGCATGAGAACATTTCGCTGGCAATGATGAGAGATTGCGTCTCTTATCAATGAGTAATGGGGCCAGGCCCTTCTCCCTCCTTAACACTGAAACGGCACTCATGGAGTGTGTGGGAGCCACAGTCAACATTAAAACAGCAACTTCTGAAGACATCTGTTTGTCATGAATGCGACAGTTATGCCAGTGCTGCTTTCACTGTACTGTTATGCATTTAATATCAGGAAATGCTTTCAGGGATCAAGCTGAGTTTAAAAGGAATTGGAAAAACTTGGAAATCTGCCACCCAGTGGGATAGTTTGATAACTGCATACTGGGGCCCCCGAAAATGCTTTATAGCATGCAAAGGTATATGGGAGGGGAAATATATATATAAGTCTTAGATGCTTAGGTACTCTGTTTATTTTGAACAGCAGATCTACAGTTTTATTTAAAACATATTTTTGGGAAAAATATAGAGATATATAATATATTAAAATATAATAAATGTAATGTATATATATATACTGTATATATATATATATATATATATATATATATATATATGCAATATATACAATACCATTTTATTATATTATATTATTATAAAATTATATATATATATATATATAGAGAGAGAGAGAGAGAGAGAGAGAGAGAGAGAGAGAGAGAGAGAGAGAGAGAGAGAGAGAGAGGAAGTTGACTTGACTTATAAATATCAAAATATTATTTTACTATATACCATTTTACAAATACCAGTACAGAAAACTACTATACACACACACACACACACACACACACACACACACACACACACACACACACACACACACACACACACACACACATTACATATTACATATATTCATTATCATACTTATGAATTACAAATAGGGAACGAGAAAGGAAACTTGCTTGAGTGCAAACTAAATAATTGCAGGCCAGCATCTCTTGTAAGCATGCAGCCATTGGTTTTCCCATAGGCACTGAGGGGTTGAGCTTCAAGCTTGGCCAGTATGAGCGTTTCTGGCTTCAATTTATTTCTGGAGCAGTTGCTGCAGAGTTTAATTACTTTAAAGTTTATGGAGGGGGGGGGGGGGGGTGGCTTTTGTGCTTAGCCTTAAGTTTTTTTTCTTCAGTTTTTTCTCTTTTTCTCTGTTGTCTCTTTCTCCCTTCATGTCCCTCACTCCTTCAAGCAAGAGCTCTCCCTCTCTCTCTCTGTTGTATATTTTGATGGTTGGCATCAGCGGACATCTGCAAGTCTGTGTTAAATATCTCTGCTCTTTCTTTTTTTAATACTGTTTACTGTAAGGTCGCTTCACTCCTTCAGCGAAACAGCTCCCACCCCTCATCTGCTTTTAATAAACAATTAATATTGTCGTGATGTGGTAGTATCAGGACAGAGGAGACAGTGTGCGTGGGAAGGAATTCAGGCTTATCCCACTTAACCACAGGAACTCCTGACACTCTCATGAATACACATGCTTTCAGTGATGTGTGCACCAAACCAAATACACACACCAGGCCATACACTACATTCATCCAAATCCAATTAGAGATTTATGAACTCCAGATGGGTCACGTAGCTCAAAGATTTGCTCTAAAATGCTGTCTTGATTGCAGCTGTCATTACAGCTTTCATTCTTATAACTTTGCATTGCAATCAGTTTCATCATTAGACAGTTTCGACTGCTTTTACTGCACGCTTGAGTTATTTGTGCTTTTAGGCAATAAATAATTTTTCCTTGAGAGTCCCAAGGCCATCATCTATTTTCTAAAAAGTAGTTTTGGCCTGAAGTATTTTATAATGTATGGTTATACAATTATTATATGAACTTATCATTATATTAACTAAACATGAACTGACATTAAAGCTTAAACTTATTTAATTTGAGCTAGTTGCCGAAGCAATTTTCTTTAACTTGATGTACTAAAATAACTAAAACTACATAAAATTATAATGAGAACATCATTATATTAGTGTGCTTGGGACATTTAATGGTGAGACTTTTGGTTTTGTAATTAGGCTCTAAAAAATTATAAAAAATTTAGATTTAGATTTATTGGCCAATGTATCGGTCATCAGCTTTCAAATAAAGAATTATCGGTTATCAGTATCAAAAATTTTCATATGGGTGCATCCCGAAATAAAACAGAAATAAAAACTAATTCAAAGTATTAACAAAACTATAATAGCATCCCTATGATACATATTACCATTCTACACACCAACGGGTAATTTAAATGGATAGTTAACCCCCAAAATCAAATTTATCATATGAAAAAGGCTAAAAAGGTGGTGGAAAAACAAATGAATACATATATATTTTTACTATGTGATATATCCATGTTATTTGTCATCTACTCAAAATCTTCAGAAAGAATTAAGATGAAATCTTTGAAATTTGAAACTATGAAATCTTATTGCCTGTCCCTATTGCAGTGTTGCAGGCGCAGAGTTTCACCCTCATAAAGACCAACCTCTGTAAGTGGTGTGACAACTCCAGTCCTGTATGTGAAGACAACATCTGCATGAGCAACTGCAGTCTGACCTCTTACTGTATCCTGACTGAAGAAGTGTGTGTAGCGATATGGTAAGTCCACAACTAAATTTGAAGTATGCATATGTGACTTGCATAAAATTGAGTTTGATAGTTGGAACCCTGTTCTCTATGGCACAATTCAAAGGCTTAAAATCTCAGCCTAGCCTCTGCGATACATTATAAGACACCATGATGATTACTAGAGATTGGGAATCATCTCCTTAAAGGGATAATTCACCCAAAAATGAAAATTGTGTCACTTACCTTCAAGTTGTTCCAAATCTGTACGAGTTTCTTTCTTCTGTTGAACACAAAAGAAGATATTTTGGATTTGGAGGAAATCTTGCAAATGATGAGATAACTTCAAGAGTCTTTTTAGACAGTTTAGTACTAAATACTGCAATACTAGAAAACAATACAAAAAAAATCTAAAATGTGGTACCATAATGTGCATATTTAACTACTAGTAACTGTGAACTGTAACTACTAGTAACTTTGAATTGCACTGTCTCAGTCAAAGTTATAAGCTGTAAAGTATGTGTTTGATTCAGTAAAAAGAACCGACCCATTCGAATCTTTGGTTCAGGACTTCACTGGTTGCGATGTATGCTTTTGATTCCGTGAAATGAACCGAATCATTTGTTCTGTACTGATCGTGATGTCTGTTTTGCGCTTCATTCGCTCCAATACCATGTTACTGAATAAATTGTGCTGGAACCGTATTCTGGATGAAATTATGTTTTAAAATGTTTGATGCTGAAATGGCATAATATTTCAATAAGGTCCCATTGAATAAGGATTTAGCTGCCTTACAGCGATTGGGATCTGTGGTCTAATATGGGTCGCTTTTCAAGAGATTTCCTTTCAAGCCAGTTCCACCCTGCTCAGTCTATGAAGAAGCCAGTCGAGGTGACCTTTGAGTGACTGCAGTCGAAGCAAGCTGTGTAAAAAAAAAAGAGGCTTTTCTCTGAGGGGTCAAATAGAGACTCAAATGCAGAATGAACAGCAAACACATTTATAACTCTCTGGAAAGTTTAGACTCTGGCATAAAGAACAAAGTGCACCTCTGAGCGGTGATGCCCTGGTTAATTTTTATTCTAGATTTGATCAGAGAAACAGAAAATATCTTTTTGAAGAATTTGATCACTTTTTTAACAATTAAAGTGATGTTTCTGTCTTTTTTTTTTTCTCACACAGGAAGAAGGACAATGTGAGCATGAGCGTGCGGACGCTGTGTTATAACCCGAAGGAAATGCTGGAGAACATAATGCTGGCCAACTACTCCTCCAAGGAGTGTTTGATGACACCTCAGCCCTCTGAAGATGGCCTGCTCTTCATCTGCGGCTGTATCGGAGATCATGAGTGCAACGACAGACTCATCTTTGACAAAGGAGCCAATGGTATAGCATGAAAAGTAGTACATTCAAATGAATATTTTAACACTATTAAAACTTGTTTTTTGCTTTGATATCCAAAACCATGCCTCTATTTCAAAACCTACTGAGCTTCCTATGTAGGCAGAATTTTAAAGCATCAAAAGTGCATTATTATGATTATCGTGCCTTGTAAAATATTCCTAAATTCTAAGGAAGCATCATATATTTTTTTATATAATGTTTTAGTAATTTTTACCCACTACCCACACATTATTCAACATTGAATTGAAAATAATATATATATATATATATATATATATATATATATATATATATATATATATATATATATATATATATTATTATTATTATATACAGTACTGTGCAAAAAAAACTATTATTGTAATAATCCAGTGAGATTTGTGTATACACAAGGAGTCTGACAACAGCCGGTATGATCTGATTTCACCATCATCGAGTCCGTCTGTGATTACATGAAGAAACAGAAAAAACTGAGACAAACTAAATCCAGAAGAACTGCGGGAACGTCTCCAAGATGCTTGAAGAAACCTTCCTGCAAAGCTACCTGAAAAACTATGCGCAGGTGTACCTGGACAAAAGCCGTTTTAAACGGTGATTTGATTTGAATTAGTTAATAGAAGTTAAATCATAAATAAATTCAATTTGTGATTTTATTTTTGAAAGCATTCTCACTTTACAGCATTTTAACACAAGTGCCAGTACTTTTCACAGTACTGTAGCTTTGCAGGAAGGGTTCTTCAAGCATCTTGGAGACGTTCCCGCAGTTCTTCTGGATTTAGTATCTCTCAGTTTTTTCTGTTTCTTCATGTAATCACTGACGGACTCGATGATGGTGAGATCAGATCATACCGGCTGTTGTCAGACTCCTTGTGCATACACAGATCTCACTGGATTATTACAATTAATGGCAAAAAGAATGTTTGGAAATGTAAACTGATATTTCCTACTGACACACTACAGCAAAAGATATAAATAACTGACTTACAACCATTTTTGGGGACATTTTTGGGGTGTGGATATTAACATGCCTAAGACTTTTGCACAGTACTGTATATATATCCCATAATCCACTGCAATGAGCTCAGTAAAAAAAATCCTCCATGACTAGATAAAAAGAAAATTATTATTAAATATTAGTGTTGTCAAATCGGTTAATCTCGATAATCGCAACATAAAAGTTTATAAATAATATATAAATGTGTGTATATATATATATATATATATATATATATATATATATATATATGCACACACTCACATATAATTGATTTGACATCACTGCTTATTAGAACATTATACATTTTATTATCAATTCAGAAAAATTTTAACAGCAAACTCTATTGAAACGATTTATCAGTCAAGCCCCAAATGCTTTTTTATTTGGCCATCCAAATCAACCACTCATGAAGTAGCATTTCAGTTAGGATGCTCCCTTAGAAGGCAGCTGCCTATATAGCAGGGCACTTCAATAGGGGTTGGGAACAGAGCCCATGTGTGCTAATGTAATCAATCCCTTTTTTCCCCAGGATTCTCAAAGCTGAAGTCTAAAGACGTCATTCCGGTAGTAGTCATAAGCTTGGTTCCACCCCTTCTGGTAGCTGTCATTGCCACCATGGCTTTTTACTTGTACCGCACACGTCAGCCTGGCAAGAAGCCCAAAGACTGGGGACCACGCCGCACACACTACCAGTCTCTGGATCCAGCCGAGGGCCAAGTAAATGGCAGCGATTACCGTGGCAAGCTGTCATCCCTCAGCGATGACGTCAATTCAGAAATATCATCGACTTGTGCCAATAACCTAAACCACAACACAGAGCAGCTGCCCATCCAGCTAGAGGCGCTGGTGGGTAAGGGGCGCTTCGCAGAGGTGTGGCGGGCACGGCTCAGTCATAATGAGGGCGGGCAGTACGAAACGGTGGCTGTGAAGATCTTCCCGGCGGTGGAGTATTCCTCGTGGTGTAACGAAAGAGCAATATTCTCTGACGCCAACTTAAAACATGAGAATGTGGTGCAGTTCCTGACAGCTGAGGAGCGGGGTGGCATTACTCCTGCCTCCCAGAGGCAATACTGGCTCATCATGGCCTATTATAACATGGGCAACCTTCAGGACTTTCTAGCTGGCCATGTCCTCACATGGACCGAGCTGTGTTCACTGGCAGGCTCTATAGCGAGAGGCCTGGCGCACCTGCACAGTGACACAACGCCCTGCGGCACACCAAAAGTGCCCATCGCCCATAGAGATCTGAAGAGCAGCAACATTGTGTTGAAGAACCACAGCGAGTGTGCGCTCTGTGATTTCGGACTGGCTCTGCGACTCGACCTCTCCCTCACCGTAGATGATTTTGCCAACAGTGGACAGGTAGGAAGGAGCGACAAAACATCGGCTCTGAATAAAAACCTAGTGAGCTGTCGTGGTGTCTACTAGGTAGTTGCTTTCTAAGGCTGGCATCCTAAATTAGATTGAACCTCGTAAGGGACTGATTTTTGTAACACTCTACATATTTTTTGTTGCCAAGCCACAGCATGATAATCTGATATAAACACATAAACATATTTGGTAAAATAGTGCATTTTTTATTATACCAAACTACTATTTATCAATGTATAAATAAGTACACCACCTTTCCAAAGTCTGGGGTTGGTATGTTGGTATCATGGTTATGTTTTTTAGATGTTTTTGTCTCTTATGCCAACCAAGCTCACCATTAATTAAAAACAGTAATATTGTGATACATTTTTACAATTTAACAAAACATTTTTTTTATTTGTGATAAAGTTGAATTTTCAGCATCATTACTCTAATCTTCAGTGTCACATGATCCTTCAGAAATCATTCTAATATGCTGATTTGCTTCTCAAGAAAGATTTCTTATTATTATCAATGTTCAAAACAGTTGTGCTGCTATTATTTATGGAAACCATGATAAATTTTTTTCCAGCATTATCTGATGAGCAAAACATTTAGAAGAACAGCATTTATTTGAATAAGAAATAATTGATCTAAATAAATCTCTGACCCTTTTTATCAATTTATTGCATCCTATTGAATTAAAGAATCACCTTTAAACAAATCTGACTGAACCCAAACTTTTGAACAGTATTGTATATTTATAATCTACTAATATTACATTTGTTTAGAATGATTTTTGCCTTTTTTGAGATAGGAAAGTATAGAGAACTGACAGGATTGGGAAAGGTCCCTGAGCCAGGACTCAAACTCGGGTCACCTGAAGTGCAAACACATTACATGTCGGAGCACTGCCCATGAGGCTATTGGCTCAGATCATCTTGGCTTTTTGGGACAATTTCTATGGCTGTACATAGGCAGAAACTTCATGACATAAATGACCCCATGGAAACAGATTTCAATAGTTTCAGCTTTAGAATTTGGTCGAAATGAGGAATGCTGGAAGACAGCGTAGTTGCCAAGAACATGCGTATGATGCCTGCGTAGGCAGCATTCTAGTTATCGAAATAGTCACGGTCTTCAAATGTTGTGTACACACAAACATCCCTTCCAGCTGAATCATTTCTAAATGTATCATCTGAGTGGGCAGAACTGCTGTGGGCATGGTGATCATTTCTTCAAGCTATTTAAGCGTAACCTAAAAGCTCAGTGGTTGATTTGTTAAGGTCACAGATGTAATCACATGAAACCATTGGTAATTCAATTTGGCGAAGTTGTCCGATTTAAATCACATGGTCCATGTCCTGTAGGTGGGGACGGCACGCTATATGGCCCCTGAAGTTCTGGAGTCCAGGGTGAATCTAGAGGACTTGGAGTCCTTCAAACAGATTGACATCTACTCCATGGCCCTGGTGCTGTGGGAAATGGTCTCTAGGTGTGACGTCATAGGAGGCAAGTAAAGCTCTCCATGGATATTTTCTTGAGGTTAAAAGAATACAGTAAGAATTAAAGTACATTTGTTTTCTTTTCAACAGAGGTAAAGTGTTACGAACCCCCATTTGGCTCCAAGGTGTGTGAGCAACCTTGTGTAGACAGCATGAGAGACCTGGTGTTAAGAGACAGAGGACGACCAGATATTCCAGCGAGCTGGACGACACATCCAGTGGGTACACAATTACAACTGGATGTTGATAAAACTGATAAAAACCTATGCACATCAATTATATTATGAAAAATATACATAATCCTATATAATTCATTATAAAATGCAATAACGTTAATATACATGTATGATAGATGCACACATTGGAAATACTAAAATGTTTTTAATTTAATATTTTTAATGTGTGCATCTATATCTCTCTATATATCTCTCTATATATCTCTCTCTATCTCTATCTCTATATATATATATAATGTTCTTGCATTAATATATTACAGTGTTTGTGTATATATATATATATATATATATATACACACACACACACATACATATACATAGATATATGTATGCATGTATGTATTTAATATATAGTGAGAGAGCGAGAACAAACCACATTAAATTTGCAATTCATTAAAAAACAGTCAGCATCAAAATCCAACATTGAATTGGCAAATTAAAGATATTTGATATTAGATATTACAGATTAGATATAGGCTATACAGGCTTCTTAGAAGATGTTACTGACATTTCAATTCATAATCGCAAATTGTGTGTCTGGTGTTTTAGGGCATGCAGCTCTTGTGTGCGACTATAACAGAGTGCTGGGATCAAGACCCGGAGGCTCGTCTGACGGCACACTGCGTGGTGGAGCGCTTTAACACTCTGGCACAGGAAGAGCTGGAGAACTCCATCTGCACACACACACCCATAACGCCATCTACAGAGGACCAAACCCCATCCCTCCCCTCCCTTCCTCCCTGCACGGACCACAGCACTGGCATCTGTCCGCATGTTACAGCTGACACGCAGATCTCCGTTTCCTCCAGGCAACAGAGTCAAATGTGAAAAATCAGACTTATTCTTGTAATGCATATTGATTCACTATGTGGAGCTGGTCTCCGTTTTTCTTTAAACACTAATCTAAACCGACGGACAAAAGAGGGTTTCCGTTCTAAAATATCATTATTTTCTTGTATAATGCTGTAAAGGATGAAGGCGAAATGAACATTTCCCAAAGCTGCTTTGTGCCATAAAGAAACTAAAGTAAAAAATAAATAAAAATAAAGCTATTGCAGGTGGAGAGAAGCTGAGGGTACGTGGCAGAGAGTTGAAAAGTGCGCCATTCTTACTAAAATGTTTTCCCAAAAATGTTTACCACACATCATTTTCTGATTTAACATTTTCCATTGCTCTTTCTGACTCACTCACTCACTTACGAAATCCACGTGATCTTCCCATAAACTCGGTTTTGGGGGACTTCAATTTGATTAACCGCAGACCTGCAGCTGAAATTACGACTCGAAAAGATGATACACCAGCAACAGAACTTCTGTTTTTAGACATAAAAAGACCAACCTTATGTTCCTTTTGCTCTGAATGAGTTTCTTTGCACTGACCCTTTTTTAACCACTTAGCTGATTACTTTAATTAAATGACAACTACATCAAAGCTTTTTATCTGGGATTATCAACAATGTCCTACTTCAGAAGTTAAGGAACATCCTGTTCATTCTAGACTTTGATGATAATCAATTAGCTCATCCTAATTTTAACTTTTAAAAGATTCCTCAGACTCGCTTCTGATGGTCAACGGGATTCAATAAGCTAATGATCTGTTACGTCAGTGAGCTCGGGTCTCAGACAAAGAGAAAAGCATGAGACTGACTAGTGTAGTTTCTAATCAGCCTGCATTTACACTCCAGCTAAACTTTTTTAAAGCAATCTGAGGTTCACCCAAATTCTACAGAGCTACTTTGAGGACAGGGAAAATTCATACCAGATTGCATACTGGAAAAAGAACTGATGGAGATAAATACTTTCTGTGAGAATGTCAACATGAACATATGGCAACCTGTCGTGCTTTTTCCATTACTGAAGATGAAGCAAACAGAGATGTGTTGAGTCATTTTGCCCATTCCTTGTGTGAACTGGCTTCACAGCTGTACAGTAATCACTACATAAAATGTATATGCATAACGTGTCCAGAATTTTTTGGGGTTACATTTTTACACTACAGTTCAAAAGTCTGAGGTCAGTGAGATATTTTAAAAACATTTTTTAACATTTTTAACATCTTATGCTCTCCATAGCTGCATATATTTGATAAATACAGTAAAAACAGTAATATTGTGAAATGTCTTCAGTGTAATATTGTGAAATATCTTCAGTGTATGTCACAAGATCCTTGAGAAATTGTTTTAATGTGCTCATTTCTTATTTATCAGAAAGTTCAATATATATATATATATATATATATATATTTATTTATATATATATATATATTTTTTTTTTGTAACAAAGTGAAAGTCTTTTCTGTCACTTTTGATCAATTTAATGCATCCTTGCTGAAAAGTATTAATTTATTTCAGAAAAAAAGAAAGAAAATTCTGACCCCAAACTTTTGAATGGTAGTGAACATTAATACAGTATTAAAGGGAAACTGTATATTTTAGTACGCAGTACGTTGTTTTTCACCATTTGTAATCACTGTTTTGAATGAAAACCTGTTTCTGCCTATGAAAAAATTGGTAATTGTGAGAAAGTGTAAAATATTAAATAGTCACATTGTGACATGATGAGTCAAAATTAGATATGAAGTCACAATCACAAGAAAGAGTTGCAATTATGAGAAATAAGATTGCATTGACAAGTATAAAATATATATTGAAGTCACAATTACCTTTTTATTATTTTTTACACTAAGGCAGAAAGGGCTTCTCCAGATTTGCCTTCCCTGGATTATTTTAAATGGTCCTGAAATGTGAAGTACAAAATATTCCACGTGTTAATTAAAATTATGTCATATACCTGCATAAATAATGCAAAATCCGTTTGTCACGTCACACATTTCGACTACCCATGGATCTTCCTTTACATGTGAGTTATTGTGAGATATTTGCATCTCCTCTTGATACCGCACGGACACTCATTAAGTCAAATGAAAAGAAATGCGAAATCCTCCAATATATTAACCCTTTTATTTTTTTCAATCATATGTTCTGAGGCTACAGGGAGTGTATTTAAAACATCAGTGCAGTTGATGGCTCAGCAGAATGACTTGAGTGGAAAGCACAGCTGATGAACAAAACACTTTGTGGGAATTCTGTCTTTAGTGGACAGGAAAATTACAGAAGAGATATATACAAAGGCTGCGGCTTCAGTCTTACTCTGTTTTAATGAGAAAGCTGACGGCTGTGAGGTGGAACGAGAGGAAGACTAACACAAATAAGGCACCACAAGTTTCTCAGCGCAACCAATGCCAGGGCTGAAGCAGAGATTATATGAGAGACGTAACACTTCAGCCAGCACCGTCACTGCAACTGTCCTCAGCTGGCAGATCAAACGATGAAGTTTAAACACAAAATTCCACATGATTAAACAAAAAAACCTTACTATCATGACCAGCTAACTAAAACCTGAACCTACTGCAAGGAACACATGCTATAAACACATCTGACTGCAAAAATGAAAACTTTGGCTTCATTTACTCACCCTCATGTATTTACTCGCTCACCTGTATTATTTTCTGATTTTCCATGAAATACAAAAGGATTTGTCAGACAGAATGTCCAAGCTTCTCTTTTCCATACAAGAAAAGTGAATTGTGACTTATACTGTACCTCATATGTAGAAAAACACCATAAAAGTGCTCTATAAAACTTCTTCTGAACCTAGTACAGCGGTCTTAGCTGGTCTTCCTCTCTGACCAGCTGTAAAAACCCACTAAGACCAGCAAAATAGGCTGGTTTTGGGTGTTTTTTTGTTTTGTTTTCTAAGCAGGGCCAACCGAAATCTAAGCTGCTGAAGTTAACAGAGGAAATTATATTTAATGATATCAGTAAACAGCTTAAATTTCTGTCAGTTCCTCACAACTCATCATATGACTTCAGAAGACTTATAGTGCACAAGTCATCTGGACTACATAGAACAGGGTGAGTAATGTCGTTCCAAACCTTTATGACTTTTCCTTTCTCTGCGGAACATAAGAGTAGATATTTCAAAGAATTGACATTCATTGAATGGATTTTTTAAATATCTTTGTGTTCCACAAAAGAAAGAAAGTCTTACAGATTGTAAATGACATGAGGGTGAGCGAATGAGGACAAAACTTACATTTTGGGGTGAACTATTCCTTTAAAACCTCTCTGAAACTGAAGCCAACGTAACTGTTCAATGAACATCAAGCAGAAACAGAAGAGCAGGCCTCTACCCGAACACTTCGATCTGGCCCAGATTTTGTGCATAGCACCTGCAAGCCTCATTTACCAGAGCAAGAACGAGAAAAAGACAGCATAATACAAAAGCCAAGCCAACGGTTTCTCTCTCACATCAAAAGTCTAGCTGCGTCTGGCTCCGCTAAGCAATAACAACTCACATCTTCGCCAGTTATTGACGCAGCTGTCCTTTTGAACTCCCCTAATCCTGCATTTCATTTGATATTTAAATCATGACAATTCATGTACAATTTTAAAAGAATCAGAAATATTTGACTGTACCATGGTCAAATACAGTATGGTCAGATTAAGAAGTTCACCCCAAACACAATCCCACATTAAGAACCGTCAGGCTGTACTGTTCTCGTTACATACGACACTTGTTAAGGCAACATCAACAAAGAATATCAGTGTGCAGATTTGGAGAAATCATTCACTGTGTAGTTCTACAAAAATCTTACCACCGAGGGATGCAAAATATGAACATCAGAGTGCAAACCCGCAAGTCCACAAAGCGTTACAAACACTCAAATTGAAGTTATGTTTCAGGAATCATACAAAGGAGAGTGTATGTCTTCATCTGTGAGAGAGGGAATACAGGGCCAGAGGTTTACTATAGCAGGAGGCTGTACAGTGCCTGAACTCAGCTCTTAAAAGGTCAGAGATCATGGATTTTGAGGAGGGGGAACCGGGGAAGAGCTATGAGTTGCTGTTTTCCACAGTGGTTGGTAATACGCCCAGCTTTCACCCTGGAAAGAGAAGGAAAAAAAAAATGGGAATTGAAGAACTGTGGTTCCCTCGACAAAAACACAATAGGGTTTTTCTACTGGCATTTGGATTATTGCAGAAAATAAACTCTGTGACCAACAAAAGTGTATGATTCTTACAAGTATTGTTCATCTTCACAATCTTCACAAATGAACACAACTGTTTTGAAGCCTAAATATAATCAGCAGAAGTAAAAAGCTAAAGTTAGGCTAAAAACCAACCAATAAGATTCCAACAACTCTTTCGATCTTTAAGATCTACCAGTTGGAAATCTTGAGTTAGAAGAGTTTGCAAAAGCATGAGTATAAACACAAGGAGGTTGTAAAAGCCGACTTCACTAGATGAGTTTTCCTGTTCAGCGTGATGACCTTTAAATGACATTTATTACTGATGCTCAATTATTGATAATGATTCTTTGCACGCTACAGAGTTAAAAACATCTCCGACAAACGGCGCAGTTTCCCCTAATACACATTTCCAGGAACAGGCTTCAACCACCACGAGAACTCATAATTTTTCAGTAAACTTATATTTACTCATTTTAAACTAGCCTAGGAGGCTGGTCAGCTAGCTGTAGTTCGACCTGTATTCTGCTATCTCAGTTCTCTCTGATGACGCAGTAACTACCATGGGAAAAAAATCTTCGGCCTGTCCAATGATTGTAAACAGACAGGGTCCGTCAAGCTGGCCTGTCCAATGATTGTAAACAGACATAGGGTCCGTCAGGGTGGAGAAATTTTAGCGGTAATGTGACCAAAAATATTTGAAGGCCCATCGAATCTGAATTTAAGTTATTTTAATACTTTTCAAGGCCTATTATTAGGAAAACTTTAAGACCTTTTAAGGACCCACGGCCACTTATTTACTATTTTATGTAGAAATTATTATATGATTTTAAAAAATAAGATGCAGATGTGTTCTTACTTTGCGCTCAAAGTATTTGGTCCTCCATGCTGTCTGTGTCTCTGCACGATGCCTCTCCTCTTTCCTCTGTCTTTCCTCCAGGAAACGCTTGTGTTCCGTGGCTTTTTCCATATCCCTTTCCTTCAGAGACTCGGTCACATGTTGCCACAGTCTCCTACAGGGAGAATAGTCAATGGTTAAAGATGGAGCCCTCACACCACATTAAACCTTTTTCAGTCTGAATCCACAGATAGCAAGACATGATAAAATTATGTTTTTCCCTAAATGAATATTTGATCCCAAAAAAAATAATTCTGTTACATTTATTTCAAACCCATCTAACCTTCTTTCTCAGCCCTTCATAATATAATTTTTGAAAGTATTCCTTTAGATTACTTATTTTCATAAAATTTAATAAAAGATTCAAATTTGAACTTTTAGTTTAGTGTGCTGTTCATTTTGCTCCTTATAAATATGGCATCATATTGAGATTAACACTGTTGTGTGGCTTGAATACAATAATAAACTGTTTACATAAATTGATTAACTGGTGTTACCTGGACTCGTAGGGTCCTTGCAGCTCATTGGGCCGTACTCTTTTTCTGGTGACGGGGAGATTGGTGACGTCTAAGACACGTGTCTCTCCACTGGTGTAGGAAAACTCCAGCACGCCGTTCCACTCGCCCTGCACGCGGCACACCACGGAGTTGGTGGGGTTGTGTTTGACCTCCGCGTTCACTCTGAGGAACAAAGCACAGGCTTCTGTTACAGTCCACTGGCTCGGCTTTCTGATTAAAGCACTCATACCACTAAGAAACCTATTTAACCTCCATCCAATCAACAACCGATGGATAGAACCAAGTCCCTTCCCTACATTTATTCTTTTTTTCTATGATCCATTTCACTCAGATGTACATCACAGTACGGAAGAAAAGATCTGTCGCTACTGCTGTTCCATTGCGACTAAAATAAGTTAATTTATTGTACTACTGTAAAAAACTGTAACTTGCAGAACTCAATTTCCTCAACTGTCCAAAAAGACCATTGACTGATACTAGGGCAGACGTCTAGCCAATTCTTCAGCCAGTTGCAGTTGTCAGCTTCATTTGCATAGAATAAGAGGGTGTCCTTCACACGGCCACGTGAAAAAATTGTTCCGTCTATTTTTTACAAGGTCCATAATCATTTCTGTCTGATCTTTGCTAGATTGTTTTGTGAACCTGTCACAATATATTATTTTCCTATGTGTATTCCATCAATGCCACTGCTTATACAGAATTTTGTTAATTTTGCATAAAGTAAAGAGCTTTCCTTGCATAACTTTTAATCATGAAAGATAGGGTTTTTTTTTGTTGACATATATACATACATGCATGCATACATACATACAATAAAAATATTGTCAAAATATGTCAAAAACAAAATGCATCTTTCATGATTGAAAGTTATGTAAGGAAGTCTCTGTACTTCATTTAAATGTAACAAAATTAATCATGTATAAGCAGTGGCATTGATTGAATATACATAGGAAATAATATTTCTCTAACAAGGCCCCATAGCAAACTCACAACCTGTCAATGGGGCTGTTTACACCTGGTCAATCGGATCCGATTGCGAAAAAAAACAGGTGTAAATGCCCTCCGAAATGATTTTGAGACGGATTTAATTCCGATCACTCTTCAGGAGGTAATTTGAGACGCATTCCAAAAGAAACAGGACAATTGTAAATGCATCTGGTTGTTGAAACCACATATGTAAATTTTACATCTCCCAAAATGTTTTAGGCTATATGACATGTTATAGCCGGATATGACCTCGCTACTGCAACACACATCGCTGCAGATGCTAAGTATCTTTTCAGCAAGCCGACGTGCAAACTGCCGCATATGCTCAAAACACAATCATCTTCATTAAAAGTAGTGAGACTAAATGATCTTACCAATGCTGATGCTGCTCTCTCTCCTACTCCTATTGACCTTGAAATTAGCTGATGATAAATAAAATGCAGCACATATCTGGTGCTTTCGTTGACGCGAACGCCGTTAAATTTGCACATAGAGTGGGAATTGAAGATCAGATTTATATTCGTTTTGCAGGGACATTTATTAAGTGTAAATGGAACCGTTTTAACACATCAGATAGCTATTCGATCAGTAAAAACACATGAAGTGTTCAGGTGTAAACAGGTCCTATAAGCTCAGAAAAGAGCTTCATGTGGCGTTTTCACTGAAAATTTTAATGGCACAGGAGAAAAAAACAGCCAGTTTAATTCCGGGGGTCAAAGAGACGGTGGAAAATCATTACATTACATTTTTCTTATTGAATATAGAGTTTTGGGTAACACTTTACAATAAGGTTTCATTTGTTAACATGAAACAATACATCTACAGCATTAATTAATTCTAGTTAGTTAATGTTAATCTCAACATTTACTTGTACATTTTTAAGAACAAAAGTTGTATCTGTTAACATTGGTTAATGCACTGTGAACTAACATGAAGATGAATATTTTATTACCTAACTTTAATTAAGGTTGATAAATGCTGTAAAAATATATTGCTAAATGTATTTTTCTGTTCATGTTAGTTATTGCATTAACTAATGTTAACAAATGAGACCTTATTGTAAAGTGTTACAGTGTTTTGCTCAGAAAATGTGTCTGGACAATATATAATCTGGACATTTACACAACAGTTTATCCTCACCAAGGCGGCATTTATTTGATTAAAAAAATACAGTAAAAAAAACAACAAACAGTAATATTGTGAAACATTATTACAATTCAATATAACGGTTTTCATACGGTTTTTATTTTTATGTCTTTAAAAATTGTATTTATCCCTGTGATGGCAAAGCTGAATTTACAGCAGCCATTTACTCAGTCTTCATCTGATCCTTCAGAAATCATTCTCATATGCTGATTTGGTGCTCAAGAATAATTTCTTATTATCAATGTTGAACAGCATTTATTTGAAATAGAAATCTTTTGTGACATTATAATGTCTTTACTGTCACTTCTGATCAATGTAATGTATCCTTGCTGAATAAAAGCATTACATTTTTTTTTTTTTTTTTAAAGACTTACTGATTCCTTTTGAATGGTAGTGTATACTAATTAACAGTTCATCAGGGCTGCTGTATAAATTTACATTGAAAACCCTATACGGTCTCAAAGAGATGGAAAATGGAGTCACGTAATGTGATCCAGTGTGATCCTGACCTGTGCAGCTTGCCCCCATAGAAAGGCTTTGTCTGGAAGGTGATGACTGCAGAGTAGCCGGTCTTGGCGCAGTTGACATTGACCTTTCCTCCCAGTTCCACCCAGGGCACAGTGAGGATAGAGCGGGCATAAGCAGAGGGCAGACTAAAGGTGTATTCTTCATCATGCTCTAATAGGTGTAGATTACCTGCGAGCACAGGAAGTTAACATTCCTAATAATCAACAATGGATCCATGGAAACTTCAAAGTAAACTGAGTGTGTGAGGCAGGCGAAACGCACCTTCTCCGATCATAGAGACGCCAATGGACATGCCCATGAACTTGCTTTTGGTCCACACATGCGTGTTGACACACATCTGCCTTTCCTGGCATTCTGCATAGAAGCCCGAGACAGGGGGATGATGGGAAACCTGTTCAGCCACAAAGCGAACATTGTAGCAGTCTGACGCGCACAAGGTCCCCTCTTTCGGGACACCTGTCGGAGATGATGTCGCTTTGGGTACTCTCCAAGAGCAATGGAAGGTCTCTCCGATGATGGGGTTGTAGGGCTTCTTGGCAATGGCACCTTTGCGACCTTCATGGAAGGAAGTGAGGTAATACTCCACAAATCGGACCATGCGGTCCATCGGGCTGGAGCCATCGGTGATGGCCACGAAAAGGTCCGGATGGGACATGAAGTCTGCATACATTTCCAGCAGGGAGCGCTTCTCCAGTATAAAAGTAGGCAGGACCACCTATACACCCATGTGAAACACTGTTATTTCACAATGTTATTTCACTTGTATAACAGAATTCATTTAAAATGGTGTGATTTAAAGCAGAACTCGGCAACTCTAGTCACTTCTTCGCTGATTTTCCCTTTTGTTGTCGCATGTTTTCCCCACGAGCTCCCTCTACAGCTGTGGGGCGTATATTTCACAACACTCACTGTCGTAATAAAACTCACTTGCGGCGGCCTCCTCCCCCTCTCTACCGCTGCTCATGTGCGTTTGTTATGATCGGAGCAAGCCAACTGTATCGTGTGGAGCTATGTCTACCGAGGTGGGTAATACATCATACAAGTGTGTGTTTATGTCGAATTGCCGTAAAGCAATTCGTGTTTCGCGCTCGCTCTCGTTCTCGTTTCTCACGAGACTTCCAATTTCTATCTTGCCGGGACGGTAGTCCCTAAGTTGCAAGGTTGGTTTTCCACCTGGGAACACTGGGGGGAGTGGGGAAAGTCACCAATATCACCAGAACAGGTTGTTTAACCATCCAAATGATTTCTAGACAGTTTTATTAAGTTAAAAAAGTTACCAAGTTCTGCTTTAAACTTTTATCTGAGGTTTGAGAAAGACACAAGAAGCCATTAACGAGATGGAGCTGATATACCCTGGTGAGGTCCATGCCCAGTTTCAGCTGAGAGAGGAGGTGCAGAATGACGCTGCGCTCTTCTTCGACAGCACCCAGATCCTCCTCCTCGACTGGAGAGGAATCGTCGACCTCCTGCGTGGCATCAATCTCCTCCTGCTCCTGAAACACACACCAAACTCCATGATTACTCAACTCATCTACTCAACCAACAAAATACTGCAAGCACAGAACTAGTTTTTGGGACCCCCTCTACGGGGTTTCCACATCTTTTGACCAAAACTACAGGATGCTTTTTTGTTTGACATTTTATAGAGGTAGAGGCTTAATTAATTATCTAAAATGAATGATCTAAAACTTAAATTAAAATGAAAACTGAAAATATAAAAATAAAAGATTTTTTAAAAATACCAATAAATACTATAATTGTATATAAATTAGACTACAATAATACAGTTTTTTTTGTTTGTTTTTTTGGGCTGATTAAATATTTTAGAGCTTTAAAAATATAGAAATTAACATAATTTTTAAGATCTGAATGGCTTCTATAACTTTGCCAGTGTTGGAAATCATAAATTTTAAATTGCAAGGTATTACCAAGTATTGCATGAACTTTTACTCTATGATATTCTGTCCCCAAGATATGGCTCGAGTTCTTCCTTGGATGTAACTCTCTGATTTATCTCCCATTTTACCATGAAATTCATAAAATTGATCACTGAAATAAGGAAGAGCACAGCTATCCCAACAGGCTTCACAATCTGAGGCATCATTTGTACATGTGGGCAAGTTATGTTTTGGTATTACTGTATGTAATAGGTTCTGCTTGCCTCAGCAAATACCACTAATGACACTTGTCAAATTATTCCATTACATAATGTAGAATATATATATATATATATATATATATATATATATATATATATATATATATATATATATATATATATATATATATATATATATATATATATATATATATATATATATATATATATATATATATATATATAAATAAATAAATAAATACATAAATAAATACATAAATATATATATAAATATAAATACATATATATATATATATATGTTTTTTTTTGTTTTTTTGTATATGATTGTTTTTCAGACTGAAATCTATCTGCTTTGCTGCTTGAAACAGTGGATGCTAGGGTACAGTTAAGTTAAGCAAAACATTATGCAAGTGTATTTGGAAGAAAAAAAACATACAGCATAGTTAACATTTAACACCACAGACAAATTTACTCAGGTTAATAGGGAGCCCTGTCTACAGTTCGACAATCGGGGAGGCTCAGGTGTTTGTTTACATCAAGGTAACTGAAGCAAAGATTACTCTTGAGACTCAAAGTCAGAGAGCCTTCTCCAAAACAACATCAGTTGTCAGTAATAATCATCAGCATCTGCTATGAATAAAATCATGCACAATTGTGTTGTTGTGATAACATACAGGATATATTTGAGAAATTTAAGACATACTTTTGTGAATGTCAAAATGCATGAATTAATTTGATATATTATATATTATATATGCATTATATAACAAAATATCAAACCAAGTGTAATTTTTTATTATAAAACAAAGATAGCACACTTTGTAAGCCTAACAATTCACAAAAAGGTTTTAAAATGATTAAAAAATAAATATACTGTTTAAAATTAAGACAAATCATTCATACACTTTCTGGTTATGAAATGTTAGTGGAAAATGTCCATAGATAAAGCTAGAGCATGCAATTCTTACAATGTTAACTTAAAACACTAATATATACTGTTCAAAAGTTTTTGAAAGAAGTCTCTTATGCTCACCAAGGCTGCATTTACTAGATCAAAAATACGGTATATACTGTTCAAAAGTTTTTGAAAGAAGTCTCTTATGCTCACCAAGGCTGCATTTACTAGATCAAAAATACGGTAAAAAAAACAGTAATTCTGTGAAATATAATTACAATTAAAAAAAGTATTTAATTATTTATTATAATGCAATTTATTCCTGCTATGGCAAAGCTGAATTGTCAGCATTACTCCAGTCTTCAGTGTCACATGATCCTTCAGAAATCATTCTAATATGCTGATTTGCTCAAGAATCATTTCTTCTTATTATTATTAATGTTGCACAAAGATCTGTTGCTTAATTTTTTTGTGGAAGCTGTTAATTTTTTGGGGATTATTTGATGAATAGAAAGTTCAAATGAACAGCATTTATTTGAAACTGATTTTTTTTGTAACAATGTGACAAGTTTTTACTGTCACTTTTGTAGTAAAGTGTAAACACTGTGTTTCTGTGGTGCAACCAAAACACTGTTGCTTGCTTAAGCATCCCATCCAGCCCAAAATAACAGCACTGGCTCAACCAATAGTGCGAGTTCAAGGCGGAAATATGTTGTTGAACTATACTAGTGATTACACTGCTATTGTAGGACACCTGTTGTTTGAAACGTAATTTAACTACAAAAATAAATCAGAAAAGCCTTGTTAGTTCAGAGAAAAGCATAATTTGTTTGCAGATACCACATGGTTTGATATTTTGTTATCTAACACAATGATACTCATACATACTTAAGTGCAATTTAAGTGAACAAACACGTTTTTGTGAATAGAATATTTGACCAGACCAATGCAAAACAGCCATTCTGAAATTAATCAAAAATGTGTGTAATCTAAAACAAGCTCAGATCCTATGAAATCACTTTTCTACACTTAATTTGGACAACCACTTTAGATCCCATACTTTTTAAACTTTACAATTTTTAAGTCAAGTGTGATTAATCAATAAGGATTTTCAAAGATTATTCAAACTCAGATATGTTTGCTAATGAATCATTCAGACCCATTTGTTAAATTATTGACTGATAACAGTCAGCAAGAAAGTTTAGATAAAGCAAATCTTACCCCAGCGATATCACAGGAGTCCATTTCTAAAGGTTCTAGAATGGTTCCCACTGTGTTACCATCATCTTTGGTGATGCTGGGTAGCGTCCCTCCATTCTTCAGGATGTCGGGGAGTTTTGGCTCCAGCCACTCGAGGGCAGGGCCTACAGGGCACACAAAACCAGACTCAGGGGTGCTCATATCACCGGCCCACCAGCACGATGCCGACAGGCCAACAGCAGCCTCTAACGCCACAGGATTTCTGGGCGTTTAGTGCTCTGACAACTGACACAGAGCTCTCAGTGGAAACCTGAGAACAGGGTCTCACCGTCTGCATGAGGCCCTGCCCATTGTTGACTTGTTTGCCTATTGGCACGGAGACTAATCTGGTGGGTTTTGTTTTGTTCCAGTCATTAGGAAGTTCAGAAAGTTCACATGGTCCCTCACTACTTCAACAACAGTGGAAATGCAGGTGATCCTGGAAGTGTGTGATGTTTACATGTTTCTTTCTAGTCAGAGAGTAATAAAATATGAATGGGTTGCATTAAAGTCAAGCACACAACTAGAAGTCTTTGGTTTGGCAAAATAAATATTCGTCCAAGGGTTTTTGGGCCAGAAGAACCCACAAACACGCAAATCTCACAGGAGACATATTTATCCAAGAACTGACAACAGTACGGTAACACAATTTGGTAAGTCTGTCAACCGCTGCGCTTGAGTGACGCCAGCAGAGCTCTTGTTACCTGCAGAAGTCTATCAGTGGTGGATACAGTTCCTCATTAATTATAAAACAATATTCCACTCGCTGAGCAGGGCTCTAGGTCATAAATTCTACAGGCACAAACATGACCTGAGATTATTGGATTTGTGACCACAAACACTTGTGGTTTTTCGGTACTCTATCATGGAAAATTAGCTACCTTTTTTGCTGTTCAGCTATTGGTTATTTTTGGTACACACACGACACTGTGATGTGAGCAGAAAGACTTGTGGCGTTGTGTATTTTGATCTTATCGCATTGACCTGGATTACACATAAGGATCAGTGAGTCGCAGTGAATATGTGATTTAAGGTATTCAATAACTGTCTGATAGCGGATTTGGAGAAGGAGAGGATTTGTTGTTATCTAAAAGAGTCTACATTATTCATCTTTGGATTGCATTTCGACAGCCAATATATGATTGTTACACAAACTCTACTCCAGGAGAGTATTCAACAAAAATGGAGGCTGTACTTGCTCCTTTTAACATAAATCATGACATGCAAAATAGATAAATATGAAAACATGACTAATGACAGACTGTTACATCAGCCAGTGCTGCATTTCCAAAAGCATCATAAGCCTGTTCACATTGTACAAATTATTGGCACCAATGATCTCTACGATCTACTTAGGCTTATAATATTTTTGGGCAATGCAGCCCAGGACAATTAATCAGGGAATATTTGGCTCTTTTAAGATTATTGTCTAATATCTGTGCCCGTTTGGCAGATAAACAAAAGTGGGCAGTGGCAAAATCTACCAACAGTATTGCAAAGTGACACTGCACATTTTCTGTACAATTTTTTTTTTGTTATTATTAAATTGTACAATATCGTATTATATCGGCCACTCTGCTCTCTAGATAGCAATATCGGCCATTAAAAAAAAAACATATCATGCTAATTTGATATTAAAGGAGAACTCCGGTCAATTTTAACATTGAGCTCATTTTTTTGTCAATTTGGAGTGCTGTCAATACAGAGAACAACGACAAAAATCGGTGTTGCCTACAACGTGTTATCCTCTTTTTAAAATTTGCACCCTGTTGACTTCAATGGGGCAATATTTAAACCTGCTTTTAGCCTCTTTACATCCTTGATGTGTCATTACAAGTGCACAGGTCATGTGAGTGATTCCTTCAGAGTGAACACGAGTGAATATGACTGCAGTAGATGTGAAAAATATGTATAAAAATGATGTTATTTAAGCCAGCGCAAATACCTGTATTTACATCCTGTTTTCGGTTGAAGTCCAAAGTAGTCGATTGCCGAGTTCACGCGCGTGATCATAGGTAGCTAAACCTATGCGCGTGAACTCGACAATCAACTACTTTGTTCGACAATCGACGACAGTTCGCCAAATATTTCACTAAAGAGAGTGGACCTTAGTTGCCCTAAAAAGCATTGCATTCTCATTTCACGTCATGTGAAAATGTTTACATATAAGTGTTACAGGTACAGCAAAAATTTAATTCTAAGGGTCAGAAAGAGGGTGAAAATGGTCATGTGAAGCTAAATAATGACTGTTCAAAACACTTGCTAAATTAACAAAACTAGAACTCAATAAAAAAATCTAAATAAAAATAAAACTAGGATATGCTGCCAATTTAGACGTATAATCTTGTCAAGAAAATCAGATAGGAATACAAGAGATGCATGGTCTAAAATGGTGACGGAAGCTGTGCTTATAAATAACCCTCTTACTGTCTTTTACTGGAAGAGAAATGCTTTCACTTAACATCCAAGCACTGCAGTAGCATTAGACAAAGTATAGAGTAAAGTCAGGTCTAAGATTAAAAGAGCCTGACAGAGGCAAAAATCCAGACAGAGCCAGATGCCAAGCATTAGGAACCTAATTACACATTTTTATCATTTTGTGTCTTTCTGTCCATTCAATCATAGCTTAGTTTTTACACTATCAATTACCAATAGACTAGTACATAACTAATGCTGTAAACTATAACGGGAACCCAAGATGATACATTACAATAATATTAAAGGTTAAAATTAACTGATTTGTAGGCTACTTACATTTAAAATGCCCATAAGAAAGTTTCTACTATTTTTATTTTATTTTATTTTTAAAATATAACCATTTAAATGGTGGCTGTTATAAAAATTCAAAAATACATTAAATATTGAAGAACAAGTTAAGTAAAAATACAATATGAAATATAGTGTATATATTTAGCAAAATGCTCCTCTATAGAGTTAATTTTTCAAGCTGACTAATGAGTTTTTAATGGGTTTTCTGAGGTAAATCTAACATTATGTGACAGTGTTTACAAGCTGTTTTACTGACATATTTCCCTGGTTGAGAGATTCATCGAATGATTACGAGACATGAAATGGATTTCTTTTAACATACCTTCTGATGTTCATTCATGTTTATTTCGTGCTGTAACTAGTAGTAAAGTGGAACACATGATCAGCTCCGTCACACCACATTAAAGAGCGCCAAAATGGCATTTATTTTATTTTATTTATATTATTCTTAGGATTTAAGAATCAATATTGGTTCTTTGAAATGAGAATGATAAAAATAGTCATTTATGCTTTAAATCTCACCAACGAGAGGAACTTTCTGCCGAGCCACTTGTTGGAGCTGCAGGATATGCAAGCAGTCGCTGAGGCAGGTCATAGTGGCCAAAGAGGTGGCTTTCAGAAGCAGCAGGTCTTGGTCCAAGGGAGAGGGACCCTGGGAGGAGGGTAGACCCTCAATACTCTGGATCAGGTCTCTGTGTTGGCCCTGCGCCTGGTTCATCATCTGGAGCAGGACAAAAACATTCAATGTTTTTAAAGTTACTAATTGACTGTGCCACTGGGCCTCTAAAAGCATCACTCATTCTCACCTCTCTGGCCTCCAGCAAGTGATCAGGCAGCAGCGATTTCCTGCTGGAGTAAAGAGAGGAGCCGCGCTGAAGCTGGGACAGGCCCAACAGGGCGTTTGAGTTCTGGTTGATCCTGTGTTGAGACCCTGGAGAGCTGCCACTGCCCTGAGATGCCATGGAGAGACTGCGAGACTGAAGCGGTGGGTTTGTCTGTGGGAATATGGATAATTGCTGAAAGGATTAGTTTACACATAAATTACAATTTTATCATCATTTACCACATTTTGATCCAATTCTGTTATTTTACAAAATGCTACAAAGCTGGTGATGAAGGACAAAAATGGTCCTTATGATTTGTACGCTATATTAAAAGTCTTCTGAGGTTTTATGTGATAAAAAGACCCTAAATATAAGTCATTATTCACTGATTATCTTTACCTCAGCTACATCTAATTCACAGTCACATATAGTCAAATATGCAGCGCAAAGTCACATCATTCCAGTTTGTTTGTTAGTTTGTTATTGTCATGTCAGCTTCTTTGGCTATCATCATAGTGAAAACTATATTTGAGTTAGCAAAATTTAAAATAGATACTAAAGATATTTAAGACCCATTTTTCCTAAAAATTATAAAACGGATTAACTTGATTGTTATATCGTTGAAAAAAAAATGTAAACTATATTATAATCCAGAGATATATAAAAAGTTGGATATAAAGTATTTCCTACTTTACCTGCATACATACAGTACACTCACTTAAAGCAATATATTTACACACTATATAGCAAATCTCGGCTGCGAGATTGTAAATATCATTATATAACTGTTTTATTGCACATCTCTCTCTCTCTCTCTCTCTCTCTCTCTCTCTATATATATATATTATATCTAACTTTATATGCATAATGTACATACAGTACACTCATGTAAAGCAAAATATACTATATATTATACTATATATTACTATACTATATAACTGCTTGTTTATATCAATGCAAAATGTAATTATATTATTGCCCAGCTCTTTATATAAAGTTGTGTATATATAAGAATGTCCTACTTTATACGCATAAATACAGTATACTTGCGTAGGGCGATATATACTGTATAGAATACCTCAAAAGCTTGATTGCTTGTATTGTTGCAAAATGTAGACTACATTATTGCTCAGCTCTAATATGCTAAATACAACTACAAGGCATGAAGATATTAAGATATTATATACATTAACATCATGGTTTTCTGTAAAGATGCTTTTAAATAATGTGCATTGTGGAATTTGACGTGACGATTAAAAACCATTTCAAGAGCACGAACGGAATAAAACAAATTGCTCAGAGGAGCAGAAATTACAATCCAATAAAATATGTTTGTCTGACATGTATATATAGGAGGGTTTTCACATCATACCAGACTTGATGTCAATAATGGTTGGTTTTTGGTTCTCAGAAGAAAGTTGGGATAGTTTATTGGTTTCATACAACATGATGATAAATAAATGACGACAGAATCTTACATTTTTTGCAGCATTGTAATTGACCAGATTTTCTGTTTGTTCCTGTAACTTAGGAAATCACTGAGCAGTGGTGGTTTTACAGTATTACAGGTGTCTGGTTGTACTGTCTCACCTTGCCCAACGCCTCCGTGTGGTGCTGCGCACAGATCTGCAGTCGGCTGACCCAGTGCTGACGCTCCTTTGCATCTGAGGCTGAAGTTACACAGACAGGTATTAAAAAAGATTTTTAACATAAAATAAATTATTGGGATCAGGGCTTGACATTAACACCCGCAAAATGCGGGTGGATTTCAGCAGTGGCGTGTCACACAGTCACTCTTACTAGCCACTTTGGCGGGTTGAATTTTATATATAATATATACATTTTTCAATTGTAGTCTTTTAAAGAGGCATCTGAAATAATAAACTAAGTGCAATGTAGTGTTGTAAAAAATATAGATTTTAAGATACATATCGATACTGAAATATCTGAAACATCCAATATTCATTTTCCGCAGAATAGATATCGCTTTCTCGCTCTTTCATCTGTCTAACAGTGAGTTGACACACAAACCCGCCTCCCCTCACTCACTCATTTAATTTGCTCCGAATTAATATATTGTTGATTTTACAGGGCTTGAATTTCAGCATGAGACAGCATAATTTGACTAATTCCCACAGATTTTGTGCTCACAGCCAAAGTGCGTGCACATAAAGCCAACTCTCAGCATTAAATTTAGTTATTTTTAGCTGCTTATTGCGCTTAAACAATCAAATAAACACAAAATAATGTCAAAATGCAGGTCTTGGCAAGTATTCACGTAAACACATTCAGTTATGTTTTAAGTGAACGTAAACAGTTGAGAAAGAAAACAGATGTGTAACAGCATAATGGATCCGTGCGTCAGGTCTTAAAGTGACAGCAGCCTAATATACCTGCTGCTAAATTATGAGATAATATAAAAAAATTCTATACGGAAGTTTTTCTCCATGGTATCTGTGTCAAAATTGTGGCCAGTGAAAATGCTGAGTAGCTAATAACTTTGGAAACCACAAGCCACAGTTGCTGGTAAGCAAAAAAGTTAATGTCAAGCCTTGATTGGGATCATATTATTTCAGATCAGACCAGAGATGCATGCTAGTATAAGGATCATTTTTACAAAAAAAAACTTGTGGTATGATTAAGAGAGCACTATCTAGGGCTGTTTTATTTATACTAAGCCATTCGCTTCAATGAGAAGAAACAGTATATAAAAGGAAGTGAAAACATCTGGGGTTTTAAAAAAGTAGAGAAAGAGTGAAAGACATCATGTGACAACCTCTGAGTTTGTATTGCTCTCCGCTGATGGCGTTGACAGTGAAGGTGTGTGAATCTTCATCGCTGGGGGAAATCACTGCACCGGCTAACGGCAGCGAGCCCCGGGGCTTCTGATTCCTGGACTGCTCATTTACAAAGTATTCCAGCAGCCCTGCCTCATTGTTGAGCACAAAATATCTATAGTGAGTGAAAAATAACAGCTTTAGAGAAAACTGAGAAAGTCACGCCCTTGTTGATTAAACAGAAGAGGCTCTGAGCATATAAGCAGGCCCACATGGAATCAGCGTTATATTAGTATCAATGAGATACTATATCTTTATTAATATCTTGAAATTGTTTTCATTTTCATCTTAATTTTAGTTAAAGTTTTAGTCGTTTTTATTAGGGTTTTTTGTCTATACACTGAAGGTTTTATTAATATTTATTTCAGTTTTAGTTATTTTAGTAAACAAATGAAAAAAAAAATGTTTTAATGGTTTTAGTTTTATCTAAATATGATAACCATGGATGAAATATGCACTCTCAGATCCATACCTTTGATTATAAAGGTCTAATCATTCATCATTGATTATATGATTGTTTATTAAATATTTTGGCCATTACATTTTACCTGCAGAATTTCAAAGATTTTTTCCCCACTAAATATACACAGATTCCATTTTGGCCTGTTCATAAAAAAATGAATACATCAGACTCACCGATACTGCCATCCAGTCACAAGATTGGTATATTTCATCAAATACCCATCCACCTTTTCCATCAGATCACTTCAGTTAATAAAAAGAAAATTCATTAAACTCAATGTTGTAAAAGCACTAAGTTAGTGTGTACCAGATATTCATACTATTACCAAAAGATCATATCACCAAATATCAACCATAAAGCTACAGTACAAACAAAAACCATTCACAGGATGTTTGAAGACCACATTGCCACATTTGTGGATACCACATATCCACATTACTATTCCAAATTGTGGTCTATCTTCTGTAAGTATATAATGTAAGTGAAAGGAGACTGAGGCTGTGAAGCATGGAAAAAAGTAAGTCATATAGATGGAACGACATACAGTAGACCATGACAGAAATATATCAATGTCGTGTTTAAAGTCCAGCTTACACCGGAAATTGACTATTAGACAATCTCCTCCGACCTCACATAAAAGGTATTGCCTTTGCTGTTTGATTTCGAGCATTTTTTTTTTATAATTAAACATAGATTGTTATCAAATGAGAACATTTGTGTGAAGTACCTGTACTGCCAGGATTTGGAGCCCGTCCTGAGGGAACTCTGAGAGCTGCTGTGATGCTCCAGCACGGCTTCAGTCTGCATGATTAGATGCTTCCTATGATCTTACAACACAGCTAACACTTCACCTGCCGCTCAAACACGGACCGACCGATTTCATATGGCGAAGCTCAAGTCAAAATTATTTGTTATGGCCGCTGTTGTAATCATCGCACTGGTTTAATGCTCTGAATTACAGCACCACTGGCATGTTTATGTCTCGTGCAGCCATGACAGAGCGTGAAGTCATTCGCGACCTACATCATGTGACAGGAGGTGGTCTAAAAGAAAAAATAATTGAACAGCACAAACAGAATTGTTTGGATATAATTGTTATGCATCGTATATCGATCATATCAATATAGTTTGCTCTAATGACATTTTATAATTTTTGTGATTTTTACATTAGAAACACCACAAAATCCAATTTTCAAATTAAAAGTCCTAGGTGGAGACCAGACGGCTCTCATTCTGATTGGCCAGTTGTAATGATACCACCTTCGTGACGTGTGGTACAAATATTCAATGTCGTAAAAAAAAAAAAAAAAGCCTAAAATCATAAACGTTTTTCACATTTTGTTTTATGCATGCCCTCATCAATTGCCAGATCTAAATAATTTTTGGCAAATACAGTGTAATTTTTTTTAACTCTTGAATGTTTCTTTTAATTTATGAAAAATTTGTACAGTAACATTCTGCATCTTAAGCTTTTTGGCATTAAGAAAATAGCTTAATTATATGTGTATAATCATAATAAAGATTAAACAAAATCTTCAAATATTTACTTCATAGGTTAAGTTGATGGAGATTTGTGGGATGCACATCCAGGGCACGAAGCTCCCGTTCCACCACATCCCAAAGATGCTCTATTGGGTTGAGATCTGGTGACTGTGGGGGCCATTTTAGTACAGTGAACTCATTGTCATGTTCAAGAAACCAATTTGAAATTATTCGAACTTTGTGACATAGTGCATTATCCTGCTGGAAGTAGCCATCAGAGGATGGGTACATGGTGGTCATAAAGGGATGGACATGGTCAGAAACAATGCTCAGGTAGGCCGTGTCATTTAAACGATGCCCAATTGGCACTAAGGGGCCTAAAGTGTGCCAAGAAAACATCCCCCACACCATTACACCACCACCACCAGCCTGCACAGTGGTAACAAGGCATGATGGATCCTTGTTCTCATTCTGTTTACGCCAAATTCTGACTCTACCATCTGAATGTCTCACCAGAAATCGAGACTCGTCTGACCAGGCAACATTTTTCCAGTCTTCAACTGTCCAATTTTGGTGAGCTTGTGCAAATTGTAGCCTCTTTTTCCTATTTGTAGTGGAGATGAGTGGTACCCGGTGGGGTCTTCTGCTGTTGTAGCCCATCCGCCTCAAGGTTGTGCGTGTTGTGGCTTCACAAATGCTTTGCTGCATACCTCGGTTGTAACGAGTGGTTATTTCAGTCAAAGTTGCTCTTCTATCAGCTTGAATCAGTCGGCCCATTCTCCTCTGACCTCTAGCATCAACAAGGCATTTTCGCCCACAGGACTGCTGCATACTGGATGTTTTTCCCTTTTCACACCATTCTTTGTAAACCCTAGAAATGGTTGTGCGTGAAAATCCCAGTAACTGAGCAGATTGTGAAATACTCAGACCGGCCCGTCTGGCACCAACAACCATGCCACGCTCAAAATTGCTTAAATCACCTTTCTTTCCCATTCTGACATTCAGTTTGGAGTTCAGGAGATTGTCTTGACCAGGACCACACCCCTAAATGCATTGAAGCAACTGCCATGTGATTGGTTGATTAGATAATTGCATTAATGAGAAATTGAACAGGTGTTCCTAATAATCCTTTAGGTGAGTGTATATATATATATATATATATATATATATATATATATATATATATATATATATATATATATATATATATATATATATATATATATATATATATATATATAGTAGTCAACATTTGAAGTGGATCAAAACCTTTCATCAAAGTTACCGGTATACATGAATTTTGAACAATACCCGTTCTTGTCTTAGGACAACTTTAGATCCACTTTAACTGTTGACAACTGTATTTTTGTTCATTCATTTTATTGGGAAAATAAACAACTGTTAACAATGTAAATTATGTCTCAACAGGAGGTAACTGATTGTTGAACATCTCTTTTAATTGTGTACCATTAAAAAGAGCAATAATGTACCATATACAATACAAAAGATGGAGAAAAACATATAATGAGAGATTGTGTGGTAGATTTTTAGTTCTGCATAGACTTGTCTTTGGTCTTCAGTCTCATGACTTGGCATTTTCAATTCATTTCTGTTCAACAAGATTTTCCAACTAAAACATTCAAACATTATTTATTAAATTTATGTGTAGATAAAATGATAATAAATAAAATAAGTAAAATAAATAAAAGGCATACAAATAAATGGTTGTTTTTGTGCACAAGTCATGGCAAAGTGTACGTCAGAACATTGGGACATAGTAAAATTGAATTAAATGCTGACATTTTTTTCCAAGCTAATCTTAATTCAAATGGTGCAAGGCTTACTTATTAAGCTCATGAGGATTTAACATGAGAAATTCAAATATAAGCATTGCCAAATTTAACTGAGTGACTATTATAACACAATTGCAATTTATGCAGCAACAATTCAAATGAATAATGAAAAAACATGTCCTATTATGAGCAAATGTATGTCAGTCATTTTTGACAAATGAAATGTACACACCAGAAAAAGTATAATTAAATAAATAAATTTGTTCATAAATGCTCCAATGCTACTAAGCCTCAATTCTCGTAGTGATAATTACAATACCCAAGAAAAGGGTCTCCTATATGAGCATAATACAAAAAAGGCTTGCTTTCAATCTAAGAAAACTCAAAATTATGTTAAAACATAGTGTTAAAACGATATGCTCATACAGTCCTTGAGTGAATACCATGAAGGGAAAGGCATTTCAGTTGAGGTTTGATTGAGAGTATAAAACTCTTTCAGTTACATAATAATGAGCCCCTAAAACTGTAAGGGCTCATTCAGTCCAACATTTCAGAATATAAACTTATACATACATCCAGTAAATATGAATTCATACCATTATCACACCATATTTTAGAGTAGATCCTCTAAGCTTCACTATGAAACTTATTTGCTCCATATATATCACACAATTAATCTCTTCATCAGACTCAAAATGCAAAATAAAATTCTTAACACAGGAGCGATCAGTACTACTAAAGAAACGTATATATTTACACAACATATTCCATATGCAAAAGGCCCTAAAATCAGTGTTCTAGTTAGAGCTGCCATGTTCTCTCTCAGCAAAACCATTAAATTGAACTAATAGTGTGTCTTGAAATTATAGCACACTATTACCTAATAAAAATAAATCAAATATAATAATACTAAAATGTTTACGAATGGCAAAAGGTTAAACTTCTATGAACTATAAATTAGTGTATTTAGAAACAAGATGACAGATCAGCATCCACACAGGTTCCTCATTAAACATACCATTAAAAGTAAAATACTACATAATTGCATTACAGACACCTTCACTAGTCTTCTAACACCTAAACAGTAACAATCTCATCTCTAAACTATCACATATACACAGTGCAACTCCTTGGTATTTGTTCCCAGTTTTGTTTTTAAAATAATGTTTTTTATATTAGCATTCAAAAAAAAAAAGAAAAAAGATGCATACTTTTCAGTGAAGGCAAACTAATTAACAAACAAATGTTGTCTGATTTCATATAAAGGTCTACAAAAAGCACTTTTCTCTTTTTCTTAACACGTTGTTCGTGATAGGACAGCCCTTTAGGACCAAAATCTTGCGACATATTTCAAGATAATCAAAGAATCAGTCTTAAATGGGCAGTAAACGATTTTTGAGAAAGTGGATCGGACCGAGAACCAAAAAACACTTGTAGCCAATCAGCAGTGGGGGCGTGTCCACTCATGATGGGGGAGGAGAGAGAGTAAGCAAGAGGGAGATTTGAAGAAAGACTGTAGAAAGAAAGATGCCTGAGTGACATTACAAAGGAAAAAGGTCAGAGGAATATTACTGGAAAAAGAAGTCTAGGATCTGGCAAGAGCTTAATATTAAAAAAGCTTTCCAGCACTGGAGAGACCCAAGCGGGAAGGCCTGAAAACGTTGTGTTGTTTCTGCTCCATACTTGAGTAACATTGGTTTTGTTGTTTCACAGAACCAAGATATGCTGTTGTTGTAATGTTAGCTATATTATAAGTACAGTTTTGAGTGGCAAAGTTGTTTGTGGAGCTGGTGTGCTGCTGGTGGCAAACAACAAACTCTTGCTTATCTCGTGTACTGTATGTTTTTTTGTTTTGTTCTTCCTTGTAGTTCATTTGTCATGTTCACTTTATTTTTCGCGAAGCTTTATTTTGCTTTGCCTCAGCTATGATAAACAGACATCCACTCTTGCTTGCGTGTTCATGCATTTTTGGGGGCGGAGCAAAGGAGGAAGGGGTGTGTTTTTTTGAGTTGATTTCAAATATCAACAGTGTTTCTCAGAAATCACTTACTGCACCTTTAATCAAAGCTGAATTTTGTATATCCGATAGTTGTGATAAAACTAAATAGAGGTCCACAAGTCTGAGACCACTAATGACAATGCATTGTTTTTTTCATTTAATTTAGTATAAAATGTATTACAAAAGATATAACATCAGCATAACAATGCTGAGTTAAAAGTTGAATTAAAAATGTTAATACATTTCAGAATTTCTAAGTATTTGGTTTGTCATCCTTTGACATGACAGCAGCACCCAAGCTATACAGACATGATCAATGTATTTTTCTTTATTTTTCATAATATCTTTCCTATTTAAAATTTTCTCAAAATCCTAAAATGTTCTATATACTTACAAATATGTTTTTGTGTGTTTAATCCCAGCTTTTCAATGTAATCTCAGACTTCTGGACTGTATATGAATCAATTAAACGCTTTTAAACCTCTTCTAACGTATTTATCTTACACAATGGCAACATTCAAATTTCTATAAATGATCAAAAAAACAATTAAATTCAGCACTTTCACTAACCTTAACAGACATCTCACCTGCCTTCTCCATGCAAATTCACAAGCATCGTCAGTCACATGACCTGATATACGCTGATCAAAACATTACCAGCAGCAAGTACTTTCACAGAACAGCAGAGGAGCACCATGAGCTGAACACTAGAGAGAATATCTCCCATCATTCTCAGCCAGATGCCTAGGTTATGACCCAAAATGTTACAGGTCCATCAAAGAGACAAAGAGATCATTAATTAGCACCTGCATAACTGTGCTGCACGAACGCAGCTTCCATGACTATGGCTTCACATTGGATCTACAGCTCGCTGGCACCTGACAGCCAGGCAAGGAGGAGTGCAATCAATGGCTTTTCAATCCCATCTCTAGTCCACACCTCTGCATAGAGAGAGAACAGTTATCAGATCACAGACTACCCTACAGAAGTGATGGCCATTTTGCCCTCCACAGCAGCTAAACCTCAAGGGAAGCCTGTGGCAGCAAGCTATCCGTATTCACCCATTCCACCAGGACTAAATTCAGTCCCTGCCACAGAGGACAAACCCGATCAGCAGTGGAGTAAGACTTAACAGGAGCTGCCATAAGTTCACCACCAAACAGGAAGATCTGGAACAAGGATCTGAGAGAAAAAGAAAAAGAATTATATTATAATATAAAATACATTCATCTTTTTTTGCAAACAAACATTTTACTGCCTTTGAACCTTGTTATGTACATTGGCGGTCAAAAGCTTGGAAGTCTCTTATAGTCTCAGAGGCTGCGTTTATTTGATGAAAAATACAGTAAAAACAGCAATACTGTGAAATATTATTATCTTGGGGTTTCCATCCAGTGTTTTTTATACAATATCCCAAAATGCGCATACAAATAGGTGAATGTAAACAGCTAATGTGGTTATGTGAAGCATGTCAGACAGTAACTCACCTAAGCGAGCACTCTTGGTGGAGTTTAGAGGGGGTATCTCATGAGGGAGGGGGCAGTCGCTACAGAAGTCAGAGCAGGTGGGGCAGATGAGCTGCCCGCTGTAGACCCATCCATTCATTCGTATGCTCACGCTGATCACCTGACCAGTACGAACACATGGATAGGACTCGTTCTGCACCCAAACCAACAACCCTTGGGCTGTACAAGTCACCTGCACCACAAATCACAGTTTCAGTACACATAAATCATCAATTTCCCATGTTTTTTTGGGTTTCTTTTGGTTGAAATTGAACACGAAAAGCTGAGTTTGAAAAAAGACGAACTATAAGACATGAATCAAAGACTCTCTTTTTCTTGTTGAATGAAAGCTACGTGAACTGAACTTGAGCAGCAATCTGTTTAGTTTTTTTTTTTTTTTTTCATTAATTCTTTTGTCAATTGTCCTGTGAGGCAAAGAAAAATACAAACTCTTGTGTGAAAATTGAACTTTGTGTAACTGTTTTTTTTGTGCAAAAGGTTCTTAAAATATATATTTTTTTGACCTGAAACCCTTCAATGCTATTTGAAGCCCTATTCTATGCTATTGTGGGTATTGGAAGGAATTTATTTTATGTAACAGTGGTTTGAGCTATTTTCGGGGAAACTGAACTTCATTACATATATATATATTTTTTATTGACAAGTTTTGACTTGTCTGGCTCTCGAACAATTTAAATTAAATTTACATTTATTAAATAATCAAATTTGATTTGGGACAGCCACCGTTACAACATAATGCCCCAGTTCAAAGTGAAAAGATGATGAATGCTTTTATTATTTACTGTAAATTGTATTTACACAAAAAACTCACACACACGTATACTACCATTCAGAGAAATTAAAGAAATTAATACTTTTATTCAGCAAGGATGCATTAAATTGATCAAACGTTAAAGTAAAGACATTCATAATGTTATAAAAGATTGCCTTTTCAAATAAATGCTGTTCTTTTGAACTTTTTATTCATCAAAGAATCCTGGAAAAAAAAATTAGCCGTTTTCACAACTGTTTTCAACATTGATAAGAATAAGTAATATTTCTTGAGCACCAAATCAGCATATTAGAATGATTTCTGAAGGATCATGTGACACTGAAGACTGGAGTAATGATGCTGAAAATTCAGCTTTGCATCACAGGAAATCAGGAATACATTATTATTACATTAGATTATTTAAAATACATTAAAATTAACTAAATTTACTTGCATTAATTAATATATAAACTAAATGTAGCCTTCTTTCAAAAACTTTTTTAAAATCTTACAGAGCCCAAACTTTTGAACGGAATTGTATATCTAATGAGTTCACCCCTCAAAGCTAATATTGTTACCTTATAGCAACCACTGCCCCAGTCAGGGTAGGTCATTAGCTTGGTGCACTGCTCCATCACGAACGCTGACTTTTGGTACAGACACACTGATCCTGGGCCGTACTGTTCCGCCCCATAGTTTCTCCATGTGGCTAAAAAAGCAAACCCCAATACAGTCTCAACAGTTGTAGAATGGAAGAAGACTTTACATCCCAAAAAAAATACTGAGAGGATGTGAGGGAGAGGCATCTCACCTGGCTGGTTCTCATGTACCCTGCAGTAAGAGCTGCGCTGGTATTCCCCACCAACGTGCCAACTAAATTCCTGGCTAAAGGGACAGTAGTCTGCAATCTCCACAGCCCCTCCATACGCTGATAAATCCACCTCAGGGATGCCAGGGATATGGTCAAAATACTACAGGATGGAGAGGGTTTATCAATATGATTTAATCCAGAGGTTCTCTAACAGCTGACAGGACAGTAAAGGTAAAATAATGACCATCTCATCTGACAGCAGATACTGAATCAGGACAACACGTTTATCTCAGGCATTCTTTACTTACCTGTAACTGTGTCTGACATTTACATCCTGGATTTACACAATTAAAAAGCAACCAACAGGTACCATGTCAAGTCCATTCATTTTATTACTGCTTTTCACAATAGTCATTGTTTTAAGCAGATTTAAAGGAAAACAATGTTAATGTTTATAATATTTTAATGTGGGAACAGCAGATTGAGGATTGAGTGAAGATTACACACAGGCTCTTCACATTTGCATTTCTGCTGATCTTACCTGATACTCTACAGGAAGTGAATGAGGAAACTTTTGCAGGTTGCACACGGCCACTGCCAGCTGGTCCTGCCTGCAGGTGAGCTGCAGAGGTGCGCTCCTCACAGAATCACAGTACGGGCTCAGTGTTGGCCTCCTGTTTTATTCACACAAGGCAAAACCCCATCAGGGTCAGGTGTCAACCTTTGCCACTATACTATATATTTAAGTCTATGAAACTCCCATTTCTCTAGATAATGTACAATAAGACATTGGGATCAATCAAAAATAAAGAACTGGTGCAACTGTACAACATTCATAATCTGTTTGGGTAGCACTAGTAATGTCACAAGTTTGATTCCTACAGAAAACATGAACTGATAAAATCTATCATTTTTATGCACTGTAATGCCATTTTTTGCCATTATCCGCCGAAATGCATAAAAGGAAGTCCACTTACTACAACAACAGATTTATTCGAGAGTGCACACAGAGTTGTATTATGCATTTTTATATATTTTTTATTTATGCATCTCACATATAAAAGCTTACGTATGGCGGTGTTGGTCTATCCAGAATTTACAGCTTTTCATCACAAAGTCGCACCCCAAACCTCTTCCCCACTCCAGGTTCTCTGCCATACTATAATTGGCCTTGTACCACCTTAAAACATAAGATAGCACAGAGGAGTCACTCACAAGACAACCTTACAATTCTGGTACTTAAATTCCAATTAAATATGAATGTTAACACATGAATCAACTGCATTAGCGAAGAGCAACAATACTTCTCTAACCCTGTATCCTCCATTATGGCCAAAGTAATTCTGGAAAACACTCTGTTCTGGGTGTGAGATCCAGTCATTGCCTCATTCTGTTCGAATAAAACATTCTGAAATCAGATAGTACTTTGACAGTACTGACACTGAAACTGTTTAGCGTACGTCTCATTACCTCTAACAGACGTTTTTCCCAGTGGTTGAACTCTGTTCCAGCACCTCCCTGGTTCTCCAGTTCCATGCCCTCTAGAATGGGGCAATTAAAATGTCTCCTGGCTTCCTCCTGTTAAAACAACAAAACAAATCGTGTGGCACAATGGACTATATGCATGATATGAAGTTCCTTTAAAAGGAAAGAAATAGAAATACTTACCACTACACGTGGAGTGGCCAAAAGATGGACGGTGTGTCTAACCATTTGGCCACCACGGATGTCCCACAGCCGAGTTGCTCTTTTAATGACTTTATCGCTCCACTGATATAACCCTAAACTGAGAGAGAGATATAGAAAGAAATAAAAACAGTGTATGTCAGGGCTCTATACTGTGACTAAATGTTTGCATTTTGTGACCTCTTTTTCTGCCGGTGTGACTGAATTTTGTTAGAGGTGATAACTGATAAGCGCTGACATTTCTGTTGCATATGAGAAACATTAAATGGCAAACACGGCAAAATCGGAACAAAACTTAGTGGCAACGGTGCCACTGCTTTCAAATGTTAAAACATTATCATGTTATATGTTTGGCAACAATTCTTTTAACCCTAAGTGATGGGAGTGTGTAGCTTTTTATTTCTTAAACAACCATGTAGGAAGAAACATAATGGCCATATTCCAGAATGACAATGTCAAGATTCAGCAAGCTCAAAACGGTTGAGAGGGAGCATGAAGAATCATTTCCACACGTTACCTCTGAGTCCAGATCTTAAATTCATTGAGAGTCTTTGGGATGAGATGGAGGAGACTTTACAGAGCGCTGGACTCTTGCATTGTCAATACAAGATCTTGACCGAAAATTGATGCACCACTTGATGGAAATAAATGTTGTGATGTTATTTCCATCAAGAGGTGAATACATTTTTGGTCAAGATCTTGTATTGACAATGCAAGAGTCAAGCACTCTGTTTTTTCGTTGTTGTTTTTTGGAAGTAACATTACATAGGCTTGAAACTGAATTGAAATGAATATACAAACATAACCATCACCTTTCATTGTATGCAGGCAGACCACTTGCAGAACGTGGTGTCAAAGGTTTCCCATCATCATCATGGTAAAACGCAAAGAGTCCTGCTGAAAAACCCTAAGAAACAAAGCACATAATTGAACAATCTATAAAAACTATAAAGCTCTTTCATGGTCTCTGTGTCAAGTGGATGTATAGAGTTTAATGTTGTTACCAGGGCATGTATGATCTCGTGTTTGACTGTGGAAAGCATTCCTTCAAACTCCTGAGGTTGAGTGGAGATCATATTGGGACACAGATTGGCATATCCAGCGATGGGCCTGTATTAAGAAATTTTGTGCTTACTATCAGAAGCACACTAGACCACAGCAAATCAAAATCACCTACATTCCTACTTGCCATTACCTGTCCAGTTCAGACTCCAGCTGGCAGTACGCCGCATAGGCTACGATGTTCTCTTGTCCACAGCGCTCTGTGGTCATCGCACTCACGTACAGCACAAAATCTGCCCTCGCCACCCCCTCACCATCGGGAGGACCGGCGGGACCGCAGGACTTTCCAGACTCACTGCAAACCCTGCATTGCTAAAGAAGAAGAACTCGTTCAAATACATATTAACTTTCAATATAATCATATTTCTCAAAATTACTATATTTTTCCTTTTTTAGCTTTAAAAATCTAGACATGATACTTCTGTATATATTACTAGATCATCACAATCGGGGGAGGAATTAATCTCTTCTAACAATTTGCTTCCCTTGCTTGGCGTTTGCGTACTTTGTCACAGATGAAGTGGATTAGATGCAATATTTGTCAAATACACGTTTGAGACGTTTTCATGCTTGCAACAGAAATACTCAATACTTTATGTAATGCAAACAGACTCCACACACAAGTTTCCTTGTTTCTTGTGAATTATGTAAATACACCATTCCTATTTAACTTATTTCTGTTTTAAAGCATCATCCTTTTAACACCCACAAATCACACAGTAAAATCTGACCACATTTTAATAAAGGACCCCTCAAATTATTAGGCTGATAGAGACATTTTGATTTTAATACAATGCTCATTATGCGCCAACGGGTAGACTAAATAGGCTTTGGTGGGAATATCAAACAAGTATGAAATTTGTATGTGGAACATTGCTCACATTAAGCAACCATAATGAAAACATGAGGAACAAATGTCTTGATGTTTTTGGACTTCCTAATCTATATGGTTTATATGCAACAAAAAAAACAGCTATACTATACTGTATATACAGACAAAAAATATTGAAATAAAAACAAGTAACACATTTTTGGAGGGACCCACCTGCAAATGTTGTTCAGGGACAACAACTGGGCCACACTTGGTGATGCCCGCACATGGTCCCTGACAGTAGCGATGTGGATCATCTCTCTTTCTAAGGTACTGATTGGTTTCACATTGCCTAATAATTTAGGAAAAATATATTGGGATTAAAAACAGACACTAATTAGATTAAGTAGCCACCAAGCATCCAGAAGGCCAGACCCGAGAGCAATTTTAAGAGGATTTGCTGGCAGACAACACTAGCTCAGAAGAGATTTACCTGCTCAGCAATATTGGGCCAGACTGCCTACGAACCCTGAAGGCCTCCTGAAGATAATCAATAGCCTGTGGGAGGAGCTTGTCCTTGAAACAAAGCAGACAAAGATCAATAATGCATGCATGCATCCTACTTTTAGGCCATTTTTAAGATTTAACAAATAACATTTGACTGATGAAATCTTGACCACAGAAGTCAAAATATACCTTCACAAGGCTGCTTTTGTCTTCATCTAACCTGTGCGAGCAGTAAAGACATTGTGAAGTCAATGCATGGTCACGATAATGTGGCATTCCTGCATTTAATAAAATATAAATCAATAACTAACCCATCCAAGCTGGAGTCGTACTCTATCTGGATCTTTAACTGCTGGTTAGTGCTTCTTTTGATCAATCTATCTGGCTTTAGAAACACTTTATGTATCACCTAGAAGGGCAAACCAGAGAGATTGGTTAAATAATAGGTCACACGTTGTATTAGGTGTATTTAACTATGCACCTACATAAAAATAAGTATAATGTATTTATTGTGTTCATGTTGTATTGTAAAACACATTTGCTGCTACTGGGGTGGGATAGGGATAGGTTTGGGTATGGTATGGTATGGTATGAGTAGGTTCAAGGGTGGATTAAGAGGTAGGGGAAGGGTCAACAGTACAATTAGATGTAATTACCGATATTATTTTAATAACATTCAGGTACTTTTTTAAAATATTATATATATTGTATAAGTACAATGTAAAAACATGAATGTACACAATAAGTGCATTGTATCAAATAAATGCTATTAGTAGTACATAGTAGTTAAAGACACCTAATATAAAGTGGGACCAAATAATATTAAATAATAGTATTTTATAGATTATTTGAGCAATGAGTAGACTTTCATTTAAAGAAAAAATAAGTTTGGACTGCTATACAATTTTTGTGTTACACATAAGATATAATAGAGATTTAGAACAACATGAAGATGAGTATTATGAGTTGGGTTTTTTTTTTTTTTTTTTTAAGGTGAACTATACTTTTAATGTGACACCATCCTGATAAATGTCTTTTAAAGGGAAAGTTCACCCAAAAATGTAAATTCTGTCAAATGTGTCACCTTCATGTCACATTCTTTCTTCTGTGGAACACAAAAGGAGACTTGAGGCAGATTGACAGCCTCAGTCACCATTCATTTTGAAGGAAAAAAAGCGCAGAATGATGAAATTAGGAAGGCACCCAAACAATTTGGAACAAATCTCATTTTGGGGGGAGCAGAAGAATGAATAAAAGAGAAGAGGGACTGACCTCTGTAGGCAGGGGCACTTTATGGTCACAGGTGTGGGTCTGTGCGCCGGTGCTGATGAAGATGATGATGGTGTTAAGGAGTAAAGCGGATGTAGCTGATCGTGGCTGTCGCCATCCTGACGCCATCATTTAAACCGTGACATTAACAGTCATATCTCCGTCCTGTCATGCTGCAGAGAGCCCTTCGATACCGCACAAAATTGAGGGATATTCTGTGAGAAAACTAGCAGTTCATTAAACCGGCTTCACCCATAAACCCAGAGCAACGTGAATGCAGAAACAACGCTTCACCATGTCAAAATAAAAGTCTGCACCCAACATAAATAGTGTATATTCTGCACTAATCTTCTGCAACGAACTTACTATGTACTTAACTTACCCAAAAAAGTGAAGGACAGTTGGGGCACCCATTGACATATATTGACAATTATATATTTTTTGTCTATATGGAAGTCAATGGCTACCGACCGTCAACTGTCTGTTTACCAACATTCTTCAAAATATCTTCTTTTGTGTTCAACAGAAGAAAGAAACTCATTCAGATTTGAAACAACATGAAGGTGAGTAAATGCTGACATTTAATTTTGAGGTGAACTATCCCTTTAACACTTTGCTCACATGGCCTCAGAGAGTGGTGTCTACTTTTGGACAATAAAAGTTATTTTCAATAAATTCAATTCTAATTTAAATACAATTTTGTGTAAAATTGACATTATAACACTTAATATTTGAAGAATGAGTCAAAAATAGTTAAGAGATTATGTATATAGTTATATAGTATGCTACACACTTGACCTCATTATTACAGTGCATTCAGTGGTTTTCATCTTGAACAACAGTAATAAAAAAATAAAAAAGATAGTTCAATCAAAAGATTTTTGTTTTAAAATACAGATTTAAAAAAAAAAAAAGGCAGTATTAGTTTGCCCAACAATATTAATCCAAACTGATTTCAATCAGTGCAAATCATAGGAAAAATGATAACACATAATTCAGACATTCAGATATAATTGCAAAACAATAAGCCAAAATATAAAATTATTTATTTTTTTAAAGAGTATAGAAAATCAAATTTAATTGCAGAATCATCTACAGTATACAAAGCCTTGGTCACATGGTTAAATGAGTACAAAAAAGAATGAAGTATTCTGTAGATACTATTTTAAACAAATCCAAATGAACTGAATAAAGTATTGTGTAGATAATATTCTAAACAAATCAAAATGATTTGAATAAAGTATTCTGTAGATAATATTCTAAACAAGTCTAGACAAATCAGTCCTACCTCCTAAAGAGCAGCAAACAGGTTTGTTTCAAAGAAATATTTGTCTATATAGGCTGTGTCAGGTACTGCTTATTTGAGGCACAGGTACACAGTATCTGACTCAGAGTTTGAGTTTCCCAGCCAGTGAGCTGCAGGGGTAAAGCCGTGAGAACCGGCCCAGCGTCCACACAGGAAACACATTCCTGTAAGAGGTGTAGCTGATGGCACAGCTTTTATTGAACACTCCAGAAATGTTCTCCTGAAAAGAGGGAAACAACCCAGCACATTTTATTAGACAGATTGAGAGAACTCAGATGAATTATGGAGACAAGGGAACAGCATTGCTCACCTGTGGCCAGTCTCCATTGGGCAGCTGCTTATCAATCAAAACTTGAATGCCTCGCTCAATCACTCTAATGTCAGGGTACCTAAAATAAAAAAAAGACATTTGTTTTGTAAATTAAGGATGCACTTCTGTAAAGGTATCTAAAAACTCTCTACCTTACCTGACAGCCATCAACCCCAGCAAAGCCCAGCAAGTGTTGTGGATCTGTGAGTTCTTGCTCTGAACGTAACATCGCTGCTCACATGACTCAAAGTCCTCGCCCCAGCCTCCATCCTCCATCTGCTTCGACAGAAGGAACTCACAGGCATGTTTCACCTCCACACAAACAGATCTGCAACACAGAAAAGACATGAATGAGGATGCTAAAGTTGCCCTATAATACAATAACACCATTTATCGTGCACTTTAAAACTTTGCAAATGTTTTGCATTTATAAACAGCTATATTACACACTGCATAAAAGGTAATATCTGAAAAAGCATAATAGGGGCAAAGTAAATTAACATCAACATCAGGACACACCCAAATAACATACCCATTTTGGAAAGTGTGGCCCATACATGCAAATGCCTCCAGACCAAACCAGGCTCCATATGTGAAACAGACTCCCCAAGACCTAAGACAAGCAACAAAGGCACTGAGTGTCCAAAGACAATATACTTCATAAACAGACTAAGAAGCAACAGAATAATGTCTCTGATAATAAATGAACCAACGCGTACCCTTCCCATGAGCCATCAGGTCTTTGAACCCTCCTGCAGTAGTCCAGCCCCTGCTGAAGAGTACTCCTATGTGATCAAGAGGTGTGGTTTAACGAAATTATTTTTCTAACCTCAATATGCTGAAATATTGTGCTTGTGTGTACCTAATTTCTTTTGCTCTGTGCTCAGGATATATACTGTGAAAGTGTTTGAGTGCCTGCATTACAGCTGAGGTGCACTCAACATACGTGTAGTCGATCATAATATCACCTGAGAGAGAAAAAAAAAGAGAGAGAAAGAATCAGACATGTCAAGTCTGATGGAAAATACATTGACAACTGAATGTGATATTTTACTGCATGCTCACCAAATACTTCAGAAGGGTTCAGCAGCTCCAGCAGTTTCCCGCCACGTTTGGTCTCATATGTGGCAAACCCTCCATCAGGATTTCTCATGCTTAGCAGCTGAAACAGAATCACAGAAATTTACACAAAAATTACAGCACCGTTCAAAAGTTTGGGGTCAGTACGATTTTTTTTTATAAGAAATTAGTACTTTCATTCAGCAAGGATGCATTAAATAGATTTTTTTTTAAAGTGACAGTTAAAGGTTGGGTAGGTAAGAATTGTCTAAAGAACTTTTTTTCAAATTGGCTTAAACTGTCTTTATATACCAATACATATTTAAAATGTAAGTACTTTGAAAAAGAGAGTATAAAAATTGAGTGACTATAGTGTATTTAATCTTCAAAAAACACAGCTCATTAATTCCTACCGGGACGAAACAAGTGATTGGCTTGCGCGACTGTCACTCTCCGTCGCCATGACTACCGCCGCTATTACTGGCTCTGCCGACGTGCGCGCAGCATACATGCCAACCCTCCCGATTTTTCCGGGAGACTCCCGAATTTCAAAGCCCCTCCCGAAAAGCTCCCGGACCGACCTTTCTCCCGAATTTCTCCCGATTTCCACCCGGACAATAATATTGCTACACCATCCGTCACTGGGCGCCGTTTCAGACCAAACGCTTGCGCTCCCATGGCGTCTGTCGTTGCTATGCAACCAAACTGCGCTCTCCATGATGACGACGAAGAAGTATCAGCAAAGGCTTAATTGATTCCTAGCCCTCGCATTAGCTTTACTACTAGATATATTTCTGGAGATGAGAAGGAAAAACCCGCCTGGAAAAACTAGCGCACGTTGCTTCCATTATGAGCGTGCTCACCGCGGCCGCGCGCCTACGGTTGAAATAACGACCTTGAGCGCGGAAAAGACGCGATATGTGAACGGCCCCTAGTCTGAAATGAAAGGCAAGAACAGCTATTTATTTAGCTTTAGACTGTTACATGAAAATTTAAAAATGAAATGTCATAATTATAATGTTTTGAGAGTTTACCTATGTAATTGTTGCATTAGGCTATGAATTAATCAATGTTTATTGATAAGATCTAGCTATTTCATGTCTTTTCATTTACAGTAGCATGAACCACGAGTAGTCGAGTAACTCGAGTATTGTTTTGATAAGAAATCGACTAGCAGAAATCAGTAGTCGTGCAACCCCTAGTAGAGGAGTGTTGTTGTTATTGTACAAATTAGGGTCTAACCTCCTGGAGAGAGGCCTTAAGGAATTGAATTTGTCAAATCAATTAATTACATTTTTCTTTGCGTTTGTGTGTGTGATATATATGACGACATATATTCTACATGTTCGAATATATACATGTATATTCAACACCCCCCCCCCCCCCCCCCCAATTCTGAGGTCTCAAGGTTGGCAAGTATGACGCGCAGTCGCGCACCCGTTTTTAGGTGGGAGTGAATGGAATTAATGAGCTGTGTTTATTGAAGATTAAATACACTAGAGTCACTCAATTTTTTATACTCTCTATTTCAGAGTACTTGCATTTTAATTATGTATTGGTATATAAAGACAGTTTAAACAAATTTGAATAAAAGTTTTTTTAGACAATTCTGACCTACCCTACCTTTAAGACATTTGAAATAAATGCTGGGTTTTTTTTAATTCATCAAAGAAAAGAATCCTTAAAGCTACACTGTGTAGTTTTTTAAGTTGATTCTTAGCAAAAAACACTTTGTTCTTTCAAAATGATATGTGCTCATTAATGTGTAATTACTTCTACCAACTAATCAAGTATTCTCATAAGCGTAGAATCTGCCATTTAGAATACATACGAGCTAGTCACTCGAATGGCAGAAGCCATGTTGCGCCTCCATCTTGTAAATACATTAGCCAAAGAGGGACATATCTGGAAATTCAAGCTTCGCCTTTCGCGTTTTTACACTCAGTGGCACCGTGACGAATGCGAGGGGGAGATTACTCGCGACTGCCGGCAGATTTGAAATAATACGGCCACCGTAGGAGTTAATACGCCCTCGGAATGGGAAGAGCTAGAAAGTAATATTCAGTTGGTAATCATAAACAATTTCACCGCTAGATGGGAGAAAATCCAACACAGTGTAGCTTTAAAAAAAATTATCATGGTTTCCACAAAAAAATGTTAAGCAGCACAACTATTTTGAACATTGATAAAAATAAGAAGTTTCTTGAGCACCAAATCAACCTCTTAGAATGATTTCTGAAGGAGCATGTGACTGAATCCTGGAGTAACAGCTGCTTTGCACAGGAATAAATTACATTTCAAAGTATATTCAAATAGATGTTATTTTACATTGTAAGAATATTTCACAATATTTCAACTGTATTTTTTATTAAATAATTGCAGCCTTGGTGAACAAAAGAGACTTTTTTCAAAAACATGAAAAAAAGTCTTACCACCCCCAATTTTGAACAATAGTGTATATGATTATTGTGTTTTCTCTGACACAGTTTGTGAGTTTGGATGCGTTTTACTTCAGTGGAAGGAAGCCGTGGTCGGATGAGCATGAGAGAAGTGCTGCCCTACAGTATGTAGCCTATGTATAACATGAGCCTATGGATAAAAACATAATTAACTTATACTTGAACCCTCTGTTTCAAGTAAAGAAAGCTACAATTTTTGAGGGACTTAGAGTAAAGACGGGGACTAAAGACAGTCTAACACTGTCTATGTTGTGCGTTGAAGAGATTTGAGTCATAAAGAGGCTCAGTGTGGTATAGTGGCGTAAGCTCAGAGCTGGTAACTGGGAGATTTGCTTATTAGGAGTGAGCCAGGAGTCATTAAACAAGACACTTAACCCTAGGTTGCTGCAAGGGGATTGTTACTATAGTAAGTGTAATGTAAATCAGATTATTGTGGCTCTGTAAGTCAGTCAGAGAATGTTAAACATGTTTCTATTGCAAATAAGGCTTTTACCACATTGACAGCATCAAAGAGTCTTTCCGTGGGAATGTTTTCTTTGAGGAAACTGCACTGCTCCTGCAGTAGCATCACAGATTTCAGCCCTTCTGCCGTGCAGTCCGCAACTATCCAGCCACAGTCCCGTGTGCTGAAGGGAAAACCTCCCTGAACCACACAAACTCATTTAAGTATTTAAGAGCAAACTAAGAATGATTAAGAAAGCTGAAATGTATACCACAAATGTTTACCTTGTTCATTTGTCTGTAGTATTTCTCATATTCCGGAGGGTTATCTTTGATCTACAATAATGAGCAAGTGGTTAGACCTCATAGAGAGACCCAATGAATACATTTCAGTCTAAGACCACAAATAACTTTAAATGTTACATTTTTTAATACATAAAAACCGACCTTTGTTGCAATGTTGCAAATTTGAACAAATTTGATCAGTGACCTTTTTTTAATTTATTTTACAACATAACTTTACTTTGATTTATTTTTTCAAAACCACAAAACTTTGATTATTATTCGAATTTAAAGAAAAATCTCAAGATTTTTAGTGTGGTCTCACACTTTTGAACACAGTTTAAAAGCTATATACATAAAGAGGCAGTAATAATGAAGAATATGATGTTTAAAAATGAGATTTAATCATGCTCACCTGAGTTAGATCAAGGAAATGATGGGCTTGTGTGAGGCACTCTGTAAACCTGGGGATGTCCTGGGCACCTGCCTGTTCAGAAAACAAGCCCAACTGATCAGAGAAATCAGCAGTTATGTGCCAGCTTCAGATTTATTAATATTAGATATGTACCTCAAGAAATGCTTGCACTGCGAATGTAGTATCCCATAGCTGTGATCCATTTGTACCCTGATAGAAATATAATTGCAGTTACAATGTTAGTAATACAATTAAAAGTGTTTAACTGATCAGATAAAACAAACTTTAGAACCAAAAAGTTTCGATTTGTTCATCATGACAACAGCTCACCTGCATTTTCATGCCATCCAAACCCATCCTGGATCATTGGGGATCACAAAAAGGAAGTATAAATATTAGTATAATTATATAATATATACAGCATTTAATTAAAATCAGGTCACTAACCATAGGTAGTCAGGAATCCTTGACACATGCTCCTGGAAGACAGGTGATGTGGGTCCGTCCACATACCAGCGTACCAACATATTGATCGTTTTCGAGATCTGTGAAAACAGATAACAATAAATGATGAATCATTTTGATAAAACATTACAATAATAATAGGTGAGTGTATTAAGAAAGTAAAATGGAGTCAATATTGATTTCATGCTGACTTTACATTACATAAAACAAAATGTCTTCTCTTTTCTCTCACCGGGCCGATGCTGATACACTTAGTGAAGCGATCGTCTGCTTTAATATGGTCATATAGCTCCTCGACTGCTTTTCCTCTCAGCATAGTGCTGTGATGAGCTTCATACACATTCAGGATCACTGTAAGACCATGTTTGAGAGTGTTATTAACAGAAAACTAAAAACAAATCTTATTTTTTACAGAGATGCCACACTTCTCTCACAATAAGCAATAGTAAGCAAGGTGCTGTGTGGTGTGTACAAGTCACAGGCTGCAATGTTGTTCCTCTGAGCTGGCCAGTCAATAGTTGAGTAATCCTGGACATACAGCTCCTGTTTAAAGGCCAAAAACAACAACTGTGACTGGAATACTTGAGTTCAAAAAGTTAACTCAAAAAGTTGTCTCAGAGTGACCTCTAGTGGCGAAACTGTGAAACTTCACCTGTCTTAAACTGAGCACCAGAGGATCTTCATCAGCGGACAGTCTGACCGCATAGCAGTAGCTCATGGGCAAGTAGACCTGCCGACAGTGGCACCATAAGGTGGAGGGATGTGCCGGCACCCAGGATGGGAACAGCCTGACAGAATATATCGCAAAACAAATGCAACTACATAAATGTCGAAAACAAAAGCTTCAATAAGTTTGTAAACTAATAAATTCTCTATGTACCACATCTCTGGTAAGAGCGTATTCATTCCTTCCCAGCTGTATACGTTGAGGATGGCCAACCAGAATTTACCCCAAGAGGGTATGCCGACAGCACCACCTAACAGAGCAGGACAATACTGAGACTGGACCACTTTATTTCATTCATTACATTGCATATGAACATACACGTGACTGTCTATATATAAGCAAACTCAGACCTTTGCTGTATAAAGTATTCCTTGCCCGAACCATATCTGGATCATCAGGCCCAACTCCCAGAATTCTCAAGGTGGTATAATTCAATGCTGTTCCAAAAACAGTAGACTTGTCTTCAATGTGCCTGGAAAATTTATATTTGTGTTCATCATCAAGTCATAAAGTTATCCCAGTAAAGTAAGACATTAAATGACAAATAATATTAATATTGGTCTGTTTTTAGGACCAAATTTCACAACATTGTGACATTATATTCATGAAAATTTGACCCAGAATTCTCATTATTGTAATGCATCTGGACAATTTACTTTTTTACTAGGATTATTCTCATATTCCAAATATTCGTTCATAATTCATTCATAATAAATTCATAATATCACTCACAGGCCCCAGCCTCCATCAGGCAGCTGCACAGAGCGGAGATATCTAACCATTTCCTGCTTCCATGCATCTGGCAGAGGGATCTTAGCAATATGGCAGGTTATGAGCAGACCTGAAATCCATCAACAAATAGGTGATAAAAGGAAAATTTAACACAACAAAAGGAATAGCTTTGAAATTCTGATATTTTTGACTGTAGGAACCCTGTATTTATCAGTGTGTGCATTAAGTAGACCTTTATTCAAGTTACTTTATTATTTTATTATTATTGGCTACTTTATTAGACTCAATAATGCATGGGTTTCATCTAATAACTAAAAGTCTTTCCAATCGGCTTAGCCATAAATCACCTGGAAGTAAGAAAAGGGGTCCACCATAATCCCCGGCCCAATGTCCATCTTCGGCCTGGAGGCGGCTGTAGAAGTCCATTCCCTTCAGTGCAGCTTCTACTGCAGTGCGTGCGGCAGGGGACGCTGAGGTTAACTCACTCTGAGGTCAAAGAAAAACAGATTAGATATGAACATGAATATATAAATGAATTGCATAACATACACATTTGTCTGTAATGTAATGTTTACCGTATCCAGTCCCAGAGAGTGAGACTCCAGCATACTCTGCTGTCTCTCCATGCTGTCTGCCTCCTCAATGTACCTCCAGGTCTGTCTGCCCTCCACATTACACAACCTCCAGCGGCTGAGATCCGTCACCGGCTCAGTCTTATAGGGGCCCCCCCTTCTCCTCAAACACCTGAATAAAACCATAAAATGTTACACATTTGGATGGGCATTTTTAAAATATAAAACCACAATAACATTTTTCAAGTAATTTACAACAGGTACATAAAACAGATACACATTTTTTAAACATGTACCTGTAACTTTTTTTTATTACTTTATTTAAAATTTGGTTAGATTTGTCAGTAAAAACCTGGATATAAAATACATATATTCTCTTTGTTAAAATAAATAAAACACCTTGATCTTATATTATAATAAAGACAACATTAACTGATATGCATATTGTCTGTATTATCGGGCACTGACATTTTGAATACTACCACTGGCACTACTACTACTACTACTAATAATAATAATAATAGTAATAATAATGCTATTTAAAACCAAAATCGTCATTGTTTATTATAGCTATTGGTTTGTTTGACGCGTCTTAAATAAATGTATTTCAGATCTGCATGATTTTAAAATAACATATGTATTCACAAATATGAAACAAATTATACTTACGTTCCCTCTGTCATCTTTGAAGTGCAAGAGCAAAACTTGTAAACTGAAAAGAACCAGTCATATTTCAGCTGATTGGGACGCTAAACGCCTCCTTCAAATCGCCCTGGGAAATGTAGTTCTTTATTCACCCTAGATCGTTCTCAAAACGGTAAAAGAACGCAAAGGAGCTTCATCCCCTAAACTACGTTTCCCACAATACATAGCGCGGCCTTCCGAGCGTGATATCGAATGGAGAGACATGACCAGAGGACAGGTCCTCCAATCAGCAGTTAGAAACATAGTAAAATGGGCGTGAATTTCCAGTTTACACCAACTACGTTTGGAGTGTCGTGAATAATTAATTTAAATCCCTCATGTAATAATTCGAAATTTACCAGGTATTTTAACAAATATTATCTATATGTTATACAGTGTTTCTCTGCATATTTGGAAAAGAATTTGAACGAAATGGGCAGAAGTTTGATAAAAACATCTTTATGGTTGTCAAAAATATACATTAAAATACAACAGAATTATTGAAATAAACAAAATACACTTAACACTCTTATTCAGAAACTGGGAAAGTATGACTGAAAACAAATGTACAAATTCTAGATTAATGTTACATGAAAATACACACTAAAATCTAATTATACTTAATGGATGACTTAGGCAAACGTATTTAATCAACTATATAAAATTAAAACATCAAAAAAAAAACTGCTAAGACTAATAACCAGCAAATAAAATACATTTTCATTCAAATTGCAAAGACTGGAAATGGCATTGAGCAGTTGCTGTTATATTGAAACATCAATTCTCTACAATGTCTAAAAGACACTTCAACTTGAGGCCACACACACGTTCCTCCTCTTGCTGACTTGACAACTCTCTTTTCAAGTCCTGCAAACGCTGGAATAAAGATACCGGTCTGCTTTTTCCACTAGGAGATTCAGTCTTCTCAACAGAATCAACCACTTCCTTCAAATAACAAACAAATACATTTTAATGAAAGCTACTTTTCAATTTCATATTAGTAGTAGTCAGTTTATTTGTCCCCATAGGGAAAATAAGTTTGCTACATACTCATACAGATATTTAACAATCACAGTAGGCATATATTAACAATAATTTAAAGCAAATAAATCTAATTTAAAATAACCAGACCAGCTGATCATCAATTAACACTAGAAAAAGAATTAAAAAATGTAATTGCTTGGGGGATAAAAGATAGTTTGGACCTGTTTTTAATGCATCGGTGAACAATACCGTTGGCCAGATTTCAATAATTCAAAAGCATAGGATAAAGGATGCCTCTCATCATTCACAATGATGTTAAGTTTTATTCAGCACTCTCTCTTTATATATACTCTCTATACTTGTTAACGCAATAGTTTACTTGTCATTGTAACTACTTTCATATTAGCACTAGCTATACTGGAATACTGTACCTGTATGTGGCTGGTAGCAGCAGGGCGCTTCCTAGAGGAGTTCATGACTAGAGGAGGTGTAGAGAGGAGGGTGGAGGGGAGGAAGAGAGGGAAAGAGGCAGAGGAAAAAGTATCCGCCTCAATCCGACACTGAATCTGCTCTCCAATTCTAGATATAGAAGTAAAAGAAAATGAATAAAATACACAAAATCCCATAATGCATGTTTAAGAGGACAATTTAAAAGATGGATGGGGAATAAGGTACAAACACATTTAAATGGCCCCTACTATGATATTTTAAAGGTTCCTAATTAAGATTTAGAGGTCTCTTACAATAGGTTCACTTGGATCCAAACACTTTCATTTTTTTAATATACACTGCATCACCTCCTCTTTTCTCATAGTGTATGAAACGGTTCGATCAAGGATCCGGTCTCACTAAACCCCTCCCTTCCGTGAGCCTACTTTGCTCTGATTAGTCAGATGACCCAGTCTGTTGTTATAGGTCTACACTCTACATCTTACAGCGTGTGTCGGAAATGAAACGCCCATTACCATCTCTGAATTTCAGATCTGGAGGCTTCCTCAGCACAAGTAAACACAGTGATTCAAACAGTAACCTTGGCATGTGGACATGTTTTGTCCGTATTCTTCTTTTCAACATGTTGACAACACAACAAATGAAAATTCTTCAGGCCTACGCTACAACTACAGTGTTTGAGGGCGGGTCAAAGTAGACGTTATTCGCAGGCAGCCAATGGAGACCATAGGCTGGTATTATGTAAATTTGTTTCAAAGTTCGTGCAGGAAGTAAGACAGGAATTACTGACGACTTGTTTCAAGCACTTCAGAATTGGTTCTTTCTTTTGGGAGAGATTAACTCCATTTGTCGTGCACTTTGATCACCAAAGGGGCATCATCTAAATTCGGTGTAAAATTCTGTTTATTGCATTGGTAAAAAATATTGAACCTAACCTCTGGCCCTCAGCATTCATCTTTTGAACAGTTGAGAGAGTATGTTGAAGTCGCTCCATTATGGGAGTCTGTGTGCTGTCTGGAGCAAAGCAAAGTCTGTTCACTTTGCTAGGAGATGATATTTTCTCAACCAGGTCAAAAGTTTCCTTTAAAAACACAAAAATAGAGATTTAAAGCATTTATAGTGATCGTCACAACTGGAGTTAATATTTTAAAAAGTTATGAAGGCTCTGGAATAACTCTACCTGTGTATGCACAGTGCCAGCAGCAGGACGCTTTCGGGAGGGGGTCATGATCAGAGGCACAGAAAGATTGGTGGAGGTCAGGGCAAGAGGAAAAGATGAAGGGTGCAAATGATCCGATTCAATTCGGCGCTGTATCTGCTCTCCAATCCTACAGATACATGTTAAGGAATGGTTACAGCAACAGAACCAAGCAAAAAAAGGCAACAGTTAACTGTTATATTAAATTTGTTAAAGCTAACCTCTGGCCCTCAGCATTCATATTGCGTATGGAAGAGAGAATCTGTTCAAAGCGTTGTGCTATGGGAATTTGAGCAGTATCATGAACAGAAGGCCATTCCTCTATGTCTATTTGACTCTGAAACAGCTTCTGCTTGGGGAAACGTCTGGCTGCTGTGCTGGGCCTGATATTAGACCTATAAGAAAAAGTAAAAAATTGTGCTTGAATCTTTTATTGTAAGGCTGCTATACTATATAAGATTATACCTTGAATAATAAATATGTAAAAGAGCGATAGTTACACTTCTGAGGCATGCTGTTTCTCCTGGTATGTCTGTTTCACAGCCTCTATCCAACTGTCAGGGGGCTGGAAACTCTTCAGACTGTCTTTGTTAAAATATACATAAATCTCACCATCATCTGTGAGTGCATCTGTGATTAAAACAGTTAAAATATACATTTAATAACATAAATATACAGTTCATAATTTCCATTCTGTTACCAATCTGTTATTCTCACCTTTTGCCACAAGAGGCTCTAAACTCCAGTCCTTCATACGATGCTCTACACACAGGCATATGATATCGTCCCAGGGAATTTCTTGAAAGGATGGTCCAGTCTTCTCATAGTCATCCCCATCTGCATCGCTCGCATGAAAATATTGGTAGTTCACTCTTCTTAGCAGGTTCTCCAGGCGGGACATTAGAATGGGTTGGCTTAAGGGTGAGGTGGGGATCTGGGATACGTACTGGATTATAGAGGCGCACAAATGTGGCCAGGAAGCTGAGTAGTAAGAGAAGAGATTGTTTTAACGCCACCATACAAATCCATAGCATTTATCTAGTTAATTCAGGGTCAAATACCCAAATTCTACTAAAATGCATGCTCTATGCATGCCTACTGCCAACATTCAGTATCAGTCAAAATCTTGAAATAATTAAGATTTTTTTTAGAAAAGTCTCTTATGCTTACCAAGGCAGAACGTATTTGTTTTTTGTTTTTTTAAAACAGCAAAAGTGTGAAATATTAATTTAAAATAACTTATTTTTTCAATGTAATATACATTTTAAAATGTATTACTGTAATGGCAAAGCTGTATTTTCAGCAGCCATTACTCCAGTCTTCAGTGTCACAAAAAGAAAGATTTCGTCTAATTTTTTTTTCTTGTTATTATCAGTGTTGAAAAGTTTTTGTGGCTTAACATTTTTGTTCAAACCATGACTACCAGTTTGGGGTAAGAAAGAAAAGAATAATAATACTTTTATTCAGCAAGGGTGCATTCATTTTTTCAAAAGTGCCAATAAAGACATTTATAATGTTACCAATATTTCTTTTTTAAATAAATGCTGTTCATTGAACTCTATTCATACAAAGAATCCTAAAAAAACGTATCACAGTTTCCACAAAAACTAATATGCAACAAAACAAGAACCACCATCAATAATTAATCACCAATAATAATTGAAAATAACAGAGCAACAATCAGCATATTAGATTGATTTCTAAAGATCATGTGACACTGAAGACTGGAGTAATGGATGCTGAAAATTCAGCTTTGCCACCACAGGAATAAATTACCATATTTTAAAATATATTAAAATAGAAAAAAGTTATTTTAAATTGTAATACTATTTTACAATAGTACTGTTTTTTACTGTATTTTGAGCATAAGAGACATTACTGGTAAAAAGTTTGGAATAAATAAGGTTTTCACTAAAAGCTTTACAAGCTTCTTGTATTGCATTCTCCCATTAGCAAAATATATGAAAAATGTGCCAATTTATACATGAAATGCATTTTCTGTGTGCGTAGATTCAGTTTACACAACATGAAAACCCAAAAAAACTGGATCTTGAACTTTGAATTGAATTTGTTTGGAGTGTGGATTTCCTGTTTTTCATAGTATTCTCCCTTACCATTAACGGGAGGCAGATCCCACTCAGGAAGTTGCCGACTGAGGATGGTTCTCCTCAGCCAGTCCTGGTGTTCTGGAGAGTTCCAGGCCTGATGAGGAATCAGCTCGCTGTTCTCGGGGAGAGAGAATTCAGGAGGTGGCCAGCACAGACTGGACAGGTGCTCTGACGAAACCACACCTGCCAGAAAACTCAGCACACTGTTACAGAGTTGCACAATAGGCTCCGGGCGCTGAGACGGAAGACCTGCATGTTTCCTGTCCTGCTTGTCTCGTTGTAGTCTGGAGTGGAACTCACGGCACAGGCCTAACTCAACAACCTGCAGCAGGGTCTGAGAGCAGAGGGCTGGGCCAGTGGGAGAGCGGGCGGCAAGCCACCTCACAACAAGACTCATCTGAAGTGGAATGGTTATAAAAAGAATGTGTAAGTACATCATCCATATTTAGTTAGCTATCATTTATAAATATATCACCCTATTTTGCCTATTGGACCAATAGCATTATAAGGTCACATTTATCGACTGATACTGATAAGATACACACACACACGCATCCCTAACAGACATATTTTTAACTATTTTTAATGAAATGAACTATTCTCAATATTTTTTGCAGACAAACCTGCTGAATGAGGGTAGCTGTACAGTGTACACTAATGATTTTAAGGTATATTACTAGAATATGAAGTCATTTTATAAACAAAATATTAGATTAATCTTTTATATTGTCAAATAAATCATCCTAATAAATGGCTTAATTTTCTTTACTTAAAATACAATTTCCAATTTCGAGGAGAAAGGTGACCTGGACATAATAACCCCTTACAACTGTCAATGAGAAAGTTAAAAGTGACAGACAGTAGCAAAGAAAGTTTATGATACCAATATGATCGCATCCCTAACACAAATAGGTTTAACTATATTTAATTCAATTCAATTTTTTTTTTTTGCAGACCAACCTGTTCTGAGCCTTGCAGGTCAGTGAGGGTTGCTGGAATATGGACAAAGATGTATTCAGAGATGAGGCCATCTCTCACTAACATATTCAACATGAGTGCTGTGAAAGAGAGACAATAAAATAATCAGATTGTAGTCTTTAACTCTATTATACAATGTATTTTCTTTAACAAACTTGCCTTCTTCCAAACCCTGATCGCTGATACCACTGTCTTGGTTGCCAGTAACCACCACAACCAGTGGTAGAGGAGAGTGCCAGCAGCTGGCCTGCTGCACCTGCCTCAGCTGGAGGAGGGCAGAGAGCAGGGTCACATCCTCGTCCTCTTCTCCCTGTCCAGCACTGTTTAGAGGGGGAAGCAGCATCAGCAGAGCGTTGGTACCATGGAGCTCCTTCTGTTCCTCCAGCAGGCACTGGTCTTCTGCACTTAGGGGGCCATGACATGCCTGCACAGAGACACAGGGGTTAATCATCTGTAAATGCAGAGATATTTGGACCCCTGGATACAATTCTAATGAGCTAGAAATGACATTTTTGTAGGTCAAAATCCTTTTGTTTGTTTTTTTACATTCAGTTCCATCGTCAATGTTTTTTTTTAATAGGTTCTTGGGTAAATGCCTGAAACACAACATACTCAAAATGGTCACGTTTTATTCTAAGAAATAAAATTCTGTATCAGTAATAGCCCTTGCGATTTTTTTAAAGATTTTAATTGTCTTGAAAAAGGCAGTTGCTAACAAGTGGCTAATTTTGACTACAGAGGTTTTCAGGGACATTAAACATCACGTCGAACAGGTAAACTCATCTATTCACTAGTCTGTTTTTACAGCCTAATTGTGTTTATAATCACAGTCTTGCAAACTATTGTAACTCAAACTTTTTTGAGTTTTTTTTTTTTTTTTATAAAGACTAAAAGAGCTGTCAGAAGATTAGTGATGAGGATATTGAAATCACTCGACTGTGGTGCTTAAAAATTCAGTTGTGTTAATTTGTGAAGATTATCCTGATAACCATTATGTAAAGACAAAAAAAAATGTGTTGGTCACAGAGCTTATTTTCTGCAATAATCGAAAAGTCAATGGAAAAATCCTACCGAGTTTTTGACAATGGAACCAGGGTGATGCTAACTTCCGGGATGGCCTACAAAAATACGTCATCACTGCAGCACTGCACACATTTTTTCCCCCTGTGGTCCATTTTCTCCTCATTACCTCACTGTAACTGAGTAAATAATGACAGAATTTTCATTTCTTCTGAGGCTCACCTTTATAGAAATGTGAACTTCATGAGTCTGTCCCTTAATATTTGTCAGGCTGTGACTGATGCACAATGTTTTTAGTTTCCCTTTTGGTTCTTTCTCACTATCTTCAGATTGATTTCCTCCACCCAATTTAACCTCAAGCCAGTCTGTCAGAATCCTGCATGGAAACAAACATAAATAAAACAAAAGATGTCAGTTATAATTTCACATGTCTTAAGAAATGTTCCCATCATTTTGTTCTTTACCTGCTGGCAAAGCTTATATCACTATCGCAGCTGCTTGGCAACAGAAGCGTGGCTTTCCAGAAGACTCTGTCAGGTGCATTGGGGGTGCTTTCTGCCACAAGGGTGGGGAGGTCAAGAGGCATCCATACACGCTCACTGCCAAAGAATGACAATTAAGCATACAGACAATCACAGTGATATACATCCTGCACATCTATGCCAAACTGCATCCCCATTGTACTTACCTCAGTAAGAGATTGTAGTAGTAGGACACTTTCATTTGATGAACTGCTTCTTGTCTCATTTTCAGCAACCTATAATATTAAAGTCAGAACCAGGAACAATCATTTAGACGAATTCAAAACAACAAACAAATCCAAGCAAAATAAAATAACTAGATTGAAATCACCAATAACAGACCTTGTGCAGGAAACTGCCATGTTCCCAGAGTTGCCCAGGTTGACCATCCCCTGAGCCAAAAGGACCAGACAGGGACTGGAAGGAGCACTGGGGACAAGGGCCTTCAGTTTGAACTGTGGATCTACACAGCCAGGGGCTGCAGGGAAACCACGCATCTGTCTCTTTAGCTGGCGACGCACGGCTACCACGTCACGCCACCTAGAGTACATGCACACATCTGTTCTTTAAAGATTTCTAAAGAAGTGGGATAAAACACACCTCCAAGACCTGCTTTATACACATAAAGAGAAATAATTAGCTCCTCAAACCTCTTGATGAACTTGCGGATGCGCCTCAACTCATCGTTCAAGATCTCTTGTGCCATCGCGGCCACCTCCTCAGCCATCGTCTCCTCTACTATGCTGTTGCATTCCTCCGCAGTGCAGCGAGCAATACAAGCCGCTTTCATCTCTAAAGCAAGCCTGGAAGAGAAGTACCGCATTACCAGTTTTGAAAACGTTTATTGGTGAAGTTCATTAAAACCTGTCAAGAACATGTCCAAGTCATGTTTCACAGTCAAGTAATGCATCATAATAACTTGTTTTGTTGCATTTATTCATTTAGCAGATGCTTTTATCCAAAGTGACAAATGAAGATTACAACAAACGATTAAACTTAAGGGATTGTTCACCTAAAAATTAAATGTTGTCACCATTTACTGAACCTCATGCTACTCAAAATCTGTATGACTTTCTTTTTTCTGTTTTGAAGAATGTTGGTAACCAGATGGTTGACGGTAGCTATTGACTTCAAATGTATTTTTTTCTATGGAAGTCAATGGCTACCGTCAACTGTTTGATTACCAAAATTCTTTAAAATATCTTCTTTTGTGTTCAGCAGAAGAAATAAACTCATACAGGTTTGGAAAAACGTAAGGGTAAGTGATGACAATATTTTTGATTGAACTATCCCTTTTAAGGAGACAACAACATGAAAAAGCCAAAGGTGACAGACAATATCCAAGCATACCTTATCTCAGCCTCAGCGGTTGCTCTAATGCTCTCTGTTAGCACCTCATCGCTGATCTTAAGACACATCTCACCACTGAACTGCTCAAGAAAGGCTTCCTTCTGCCTAAAATCAAACAAAAATGAAAGAAGAGTAGGAAACTTAAACACAAAAACACAAGTATTGTATTAAATCATGAATGTAGAGGGTCTTTCACACACCTGGCTTCTTCCTTCTTGCGTTTCTCCTCTTCAATTCTCTCCTTCTCAGCTCTGATCTCTGATGTGGACAGTTCCCTCAGCAGCTGATGTAAGACTTCACTCACAACCGTTTCCAGCTCAATGTCACTTGCACTGCAGGACACATGTGAGCAGATACATTATGAAAAAAAAACAAAAAAACAAGTTTGTTGTGTGACAAAAAGAGACTTTGGCCTAAAGGGAAGTGAAATCTTCTGGCTGAAAAATAGTTTAATTTTCACCCTTAAGAATTTTAAACCTGTAGGTCAATAAAGGAAAGAGTTCCTACCTGAGGGCTACAGACACATATTCAGCAGCTGCACGGGTTACATTAGAGACTTCGGCCTCCACTACCTCATGAAGCACCGCATCCACCTCTGCCATGATATCCTGCCAGAGATAATTGTATCATCAGTGAGCTTATGTATGTAGCACATTGTAGGACTGCTGCTCTTTGTGGTTAAGACTGAAAAGTGTCTCACTTGATCTGTGTAGGCTGGCTCTGGTTTGGGTGGAGGAGATGGAGGTCGGACTGGCTGCGGGGCTAATATGGGTTGGAAAACTATCTGTGTCACCCCAGGCAGAGTGGGTTCTGCTGTTTGGGACTTCTCTCCGGTTTCCTCCATATAGTTCGGTTTTACAGGCTCGGTCATGCCAGGGACATCCATTAATAGCCGTGGTTCAACGAGAAGCCTTGTTTTCACCTGAGGCCTGGAGTCAGGCTCCACCATAGGCTTCAACTCCTGCCTCGGTGGATGAACTGCCAAAACCAAAATATCTTGTAAAGAAAAGCACATTCTAATTTTCACTAATGAAGTAAGAACTGAAGTGCATTCACACCTTTCAGGGCAGCTGGTGGAGCCTCTGAAGATAGACGATCTCCAGTGTACTTGCTGTTGGAGTCAAAGCTGCAAACGGGATTGTGCTGAGGCGGGCTGGGCAGAAGGCCACCGTTCACCACCTCGCCAATCAGAACAGTTCTCTTCCTCTCAATAGCCACGGACTTGCTCTGAGGCAGGGAGAAATCATCCTGATAGGCTGTCCGACTAAGTTCTACCATGCTGGATGATAAACAAAATAAGGCATTCATTTTCAAGAATTCTGCAAAATGACATTGGATACTATTGCATTGAGAAAGGATCTAACATTGTACAAGATGTTTTGCAAAAATCAAGACAACAGAGAATATAAGTAGGACATACCCATCATTAATATTAAGGCCATGCTGTTGAATAAAGTCTGCGGCTTCAGTTGCATTGCGGAACATGAGCATTCTGACAAAGTCCTCGATTGGGAAAATGGTGGATCTCTGGGACCCAACAGTAAAGGCCACATTGAGGATTTTCAGTGCCTTGCTTCTCACCTAAACAAACAGAGACAAAAATAGTTCTTAAGAAACTTAAAAGTGTAATGAATGACAAAGTACTTCATAAATACTGGCTACTGAACTACCCTCTGGGTAAGATGCATTTACCTGATTGAAGTACCTGTGAAGTATGCAGCTGCTCAAATAGGAAGCTGCACTCACAAGTTTAAAGAACCGGACAAAGTTATTGCTGTTGAGTGCTGCAAAGGCTTGCACAGCAAAATCCACTTCCGGAGACGCCCGCACCTCTTTGCGAAACTGCTGCACCTCACTGGATTGACACAAAGCAAATCCATTTGTATTATTTATACCGTCAGTGCAAGGAATTGCTGATTGGTACTCTTTCAGCAAATATCTGTATCAGAACCATTCTGTGCTGTCATTGGAAGCCAGATTATTTCCCTCTTCAATGTGCTCACTAACCTAAGTCAAATTCATTTATTTTCTGATCATATAAAAATATGGCAAGTACATTTATATTTACATATTTGACAGGCGCTTATCCAAAGTAACTTTTATTACATATATCCCTGGTTTCACAGACCAGGCTTAAGCCTAGTCCCAGACTAAAATGCATGTTTGAGCTGTTTTAACTGAAAGCAACTTGCACTGACATATGTTAGTGCCATTGTTTTGTCTCAAGATGCACACCAGTAATGTTTTTTTGTAAGGCGCATTTATAAAAAACTACTTAAATGTCCTAATTAAACTAAGGCCTATTCCTGGCTTAATCTAAGCCCTGTCTGTGAAACCAGGCCTTAGGTATACCAAAGTCCCTTTAAGAAGTCATTTCATTTGCCGGCCATCTTTGAAAGGCCTCTAGGCATGCAAGTGCAGCTCTTATCTCTTTGAATGGGGAAACATCAAATTCTCCAAAACTGTTCGCCAAGCTTACAATTAAATTTCATATTTGAAATCACCAATGAAATAACAACGGTCTCATAAATTTTGTTTTTAAACACTTGAATCATGACAAAAAACTGCATTTTTCAGGCTGGACCAAGCTAATGCGGGCACCCAGTCCTAAGCGTGCGTCTCAGAAGACTGACTGCTTCCATGGGAACCGGAGCTTCTAATGCCAGCTACAGTGACGCAATGACTTTACCAATCGGCAATTGGCTCTTATTTAGAAGGCGGGACTTATTCCTCCATATTGCGTGTTGCACTTTCTCCCAATCATAGTAATACGAGTGCACCGTCTTTCTTTATATAAAGTCTTTGGGTACACATTTGATCAGTTCATAATTCAAACCCATGACCTTGGCATTGTTAGCACCATGCTCTACTGTTTGAGCAACAGGGATGTCTTAACTGCCTAAAAAGGGCTGATTCCAAATTCCAAATAGTTTTATGATTAGCGTTACTGCTAAAAAAACACAAAAAATAGCAAGATGAGGCGCATTACCGAAGAATATCTCCATCATTGAGCTTAAGCAACACGTTGTATTGGCGGAACTCTGCCTCATTGGAGCAGTACACCTCCTTGGTGGCTAAGTCTTGATACATCTCTTTTAGACTCTGCAGGCATTTTGTCATATTCTCATTGTTGATCTTGGCATCAAAAGACATCATGGGTTCCTGGCAGAGGTGATGAGCGCAGTGAATGTGGAAACGGGTACATTTCTCGATGAGCTGTACTGTTACTGGATCACATAGATGCTGCTGGGTAATGTCCTACAAAAGATGATCAGGCATAATTTCAAAAAATAGGCTAAGTTGTAATAAACACAACAGTGACATAATATTCACATTGAATATTTTAAATCAATCAGTTTTAATATTTTAAAATAATAACATCAGTAGAAATAAGACTAAAAGTTGTTATGCCCACCTTTCGAATGCCTCTCGTTCTGTTCCAGACAAAGTCATACCAGTCACGGTAATTGCCCTCACCATGGTCCATAATCTGAGTCACCAAGTAGTCCATAGTCATGCTTAGCACAGGAAGTGGTCTAAGCTCATGAGAGAGAGGTTCTTCCTGATCGGCCGAAGACCTGCTATATTCTTTGATGGCAGCAAAATGATCCACCTAAGCAGATTTAATCAAATAACTCAAAGGTAACCAATGGCAAACTCATTTTGACATAATATTGAACCTTAGCCAAGAACTCCAATAAATATGTGGATTTCAAATCATTATTGGACTGTTTTGTCACAAACCTTTTCTGTATCTGGAACAACCTCAAAGATGCTCAGCTGGTTACGGGTTTCTCTCATATACCGTTCTTTCTCCGGGCACATATCAGGGCATGTTCCTACAAAGACTTTAGACATATCCAGGTCTGTTCTTTTGGGCCGAGCTTCAGAGACAAAAAGAACATTATTACCCTATAATCTATATTCTAAAACAAACAATATAAATAATATTATATTACATATTACAATAAGTTCAGTACAATATGGTATCAGAGACCTTGCCGTAAAATCTTATCTCTCTGCTCTAGGAGGCGGTATCTCTCCTCTGCTGTTTCAGCCACCTGACCGATGAGAGGCTGCAGTACTGATGGCAGGTTACTATTAGGCCGTTCTACGCTCCGCTCCTCTGAAACAAACTCCAGTGCCTCAATATCAAACTGGAGTGTTTTAGCAACAGATGATTTTTTGATCGGAGAGCTTTAACAGAAAAAACACACAGCAATAAATAATCAGGCCAAATAACCATCATGCAAAGGGATTGTTTGAAATTACTTGTCTTAAATTACCCTTTAGTAAGAGAGCTAGTGGTGATGATGGGCGGTGCTCTGGGATGAGGCTTGCAACTAGGGGAGGACTGCAACAAATCAGCCCCAGACTCTGAGTCCCCCGTCAAATCTTTGACCTCTGAAGGTTTAGCAGCTTTTTCACCAGGACCTGTAAATGACAAGCACTTTATGAGCATAACAGTACGAAAGTTCACAGCATTATAATAATATTAGGCATAATTTTGTGCAAAAAAATTGCGACTTAAAGAAAAGTTAACAATACTGTTTCTGCTTAGATTAAAGGCTAGAAGAACACATTAAAACCAGGCATACAAATCACATTTAAACAGTAGATCACATGTTTGACATGTCACCAACAGGACAGGTTTTCATATGCTCATCAGTCCACAGCTAAAAAAAAAAAAGCCTGTCCTCATTTTCTATGATTTGTATTGTAACTTGTAGTAGCCAAAAAATGAAAATGTGAAACAATGACCTTGAGCTGAAATGAGTTTGATTGAGAGCAGATCGTTTCAGTTTAGCTTTTAGCTCAAGCAAGGCAGTGGCAAAAAAATATGATGGGATATTTGAATCAATTCTTAATTTTGTACATAGTTAATGCATCTTACAGTGTTATATGTTTTAATTAAGATTAAAAAAACATTTTCATCTTGCTTTCATTATATTGATAAAATAAACTCAATTTAATCAGTTATTTTGTGGATGACATTAACACCGCACTTTAGCAACATTTTCCAGTTTAAACATTCCCACAAGGCCAAAACACAATTTTGATTTTAATTTGATTAATTTCACAGTCCTATACAATAAATCTTACATTTCATGAATTCGAATTTTTATTTTATTTAATTAAACAATAAACAAACTTCTAAATAGTACTGTTACTCACTCTGTTTCTTTCGTTGCCAAAATATCTGAATTTCATTCCTCTGGAACATCTTTCCTTTCTTTTTGGCTTTGGCTGCAGATGCCTGAAGGCAAGAAAGAGTTCACTTAATTAAACCACAAACACGTTCATTAAATATAACTACTTTTTTGGCAATGAGAATTTTGTATCATGTATTTAACTGGTCACGCTCACATGATCATGGAAATACACAATGGCCAGATGTTTCTGAGGCCTGCAATACACCTTAAGCACTTTCCCAAAGTGCCCAAAATGCTCTGTGACGAGTTCCTTCCTGTTGAGTTTGGGTGGGATGCCTTTGCACTGTATAACAGTGGCATCAGTAGGAGAGAGACCAGACAAACTGCCTGTGCTATCCTTTCGAACAGCACGTCTACCTGAAGTGTGTGTCTGTGATTCAGGCTTGAGCGCTACAAAGACAAGTGATCACAACAATGTTAACAAAAAAATATATATTTCAAAATATTTTAGTATAAAAATTAGAGATGCATTATTATATCGGTGCTATATCAGCCCTTTTTTATTTATTTTTTTTATCAGAATCAGACGATAAAGTATATTTAATAGTTTTACATTTAGGTGATCTATATTATAAAAATGTTACAATTATTTTTTAAATGTAATCTCTAAATTAATATCCATTTTCCATCCTGTACATTATTTTGTTGTGATGTCTAAATTTAAGTTTTTAGTGTTTTTTTATTTTTATTTTGTCAGACTAAATAGTACAGAATTTTTATATCTGCCAAAAATATTAACCAATAATAGCACCTCATATAGAATTAGTGTGTGTTTATAATATATTATTATACTAATATTAGTTATATTAGTGTGTGAACCTTAAAAAAACATCACAAGAAAAGAAATGTATCTTACAAACTTCCTCTGCTTTTTTCAAAACTGTTGGCGCCTGAGATCTCAGAGATGTAGTGGCCACATCACTAGCTGGACCAGGTGGATCTGGTCTTTCTGGAGGATGATCATCTCTCTTGACTGGGCTGACTTTGGATCTCAGGAGCTCAGACATCGCATTGCGAAAAAGCCCTGCAGCTGGGCCACGGCTTCTCAGCAGTGGGCGTTTAGCGGGTTGTCTTGGGCCTTCTGCTCCAATTTCACTACTATCACTTTTAGCTGGATTTGGGTCTACCGTCTCCTCTTTACGTTTTATGCCGAAACTCACAAAAGCTGTTTCTCCTCCACTGCTTTGCAAATCTCCTGCTCTATCCTCCGTTCTTTGTGGGGCTTCAGTTGTTGGGACCCCAAATCCAAAGGATCCAATGCCAGTACCACCAAACGCAGGTACTTTGTTATCTGGCTGTGGCTGAAGGGTCTGCGCTGAGAAGCTGAAGGTGGATGGAGTCGTGGGCTGTGAAGCAGGCGTACTACTGCTGGAAGGGTTGGCAGGTTGAGAGAAGGTGAACTGAATGTTGCTGCCACCACTGAGCGTCTCCTTTTGTAAAAAATTTGCATTCGAACGTGAGACAGAAGGAGCTGCTGCTGGCTGTGAGAAGCTGAAGCCCAGAGCGCTTGGCTTTACGCATGAGAACAACGAAACACCAGAGGAATTGCCCACAGTACTAGTTACGGCCTTGGATGATCCAATAGTTTCAGAGGCTGAAGACAGATTTGAACTGGGAGGTTCTGGGCTGACGCTGAAAATAGGTTTGAAAACAGATTCATTGGGTGGCTTGAAAGTAAACTGGTTCCCACTAGGGGGATTATCAGTCCTACCCCCTATTGAGGAACTTGAGGAGGATGTTGCGGTGGGTCCAGAGAGGGCAGAGAGCTGACCGAAACTGGGCTGGTTGGTAACAGTGCTGCTGAAGCTGGTCGACGACTCGGAGACGCTTGAGGATAGACCAAACGCAGAAGGCTGACCGAAAGCTGAGCTCTGATCAAAAGCAGACATCGGATTCTGTCCTGTAGCTTGAGCATATGATGGCGGTGGTTGTCCATATCCAAGCGTGCCTTGACCCAAACTCGGCTGCCCAAAGGCTGGGGCTGGGGCTGTTCCCGAAAAGGAGAACGATGGCGGCTGCACCGATCCTTGAGATAACCCACCGCCCTGGCCAAAAGTAGGTGTTTGGCCGAAGACAGATGGCTGTTGTGTTGACTGGCCAAAAGCTGGCTGACTAAAAGCTGATGGTTGTCCAAAGCCAACACCCTGTGCTGGGTTCTGCTGGGCAAAGGACTGAAATAGGTTTCCAGACTGATTAGTGTTGTTCGATGACTGAAAGGCAGTTTGTGGTTGACCAAAGATGTTTGGATTCATGATGGATGAAGCAGGAACAGCAACTGTTAAAGATTTACTGATGTGATCCTGAGCAAATCGGCCTGCTGGTCATGACCAATGTAACGTTACTCTGAATCCTGTAAAACAAAGAGAGAAAACAGTTACCTCTGGCTTAGTTGATTTAAACCCAAATCTGTGCAAACCGTGTTAAGAGCTCAAAGAAGAAAAATAAACCCGTGAGTACTGAAGGCTGAGCACGTTTTAACTTTGCAAACTCACAAAATTAACTAAAGTATTCATCATATCTCTACATTATATATATATAAAAATTAAACCCACTCAAATCGAAAAGGAATAATATCAGCAAATACTTAAGCGCTGTTTTCGTCGGACTCGGACCGGATGTTTATTTCTCTTCTTCGTGAACAGATGCGTCGATCGAACGATAGTCTAGGCGATTGCGGCCTCTACAGGCAGGCAAGAGCATGACACCATTGGATGAGGACAAGTACTACAGGTGAATGCGCTAAAAATAACGAACATCTTATAGAAATCCACAAAAAATATGACACCAAATATGCACAAATGTAAGATAGAATTTATGTCAAAACTTTAGGCCTACCTTTAACAACAAGTCAAAGTCCATAGTCAAAAATTATAGCGAAATGCTATTAAGATTGCTATTATAATTTGGAATCAACATAATTTGCTGTAATAAGAATGTCTTGTCCCCGTTTTGAAACATAGAATTCCACACTACATGGTTTAGCAGCAATACAACATTGTAAAACATAGCCCCATTAAGTTATGTGAACTTAATACTTTTCTTTCACTCCAATTGTTATGATAGGTTTTTGTATATATTTGGATAAATCAAGTTTATAAGTTTTCAAGAAACAATTTATTGACTACTTTTGAGTTTTATCTGGATGCATAAAAAACATGCATACTTTTTTTAATGTAAGGAATAATTGATTTTTAATGTAAGGAATGATTGACGATGGATCGTTGAATTATTAGAAAAACAATGCACACCCTGTGTTAATATGTACATATATATATACATATATATATATATACATATACATATATAAATATATATACATATATAGCCTACATATATATATATATATATATTTATCAAAGGTGATATATTAGTCATTTCATTTGTTACATAATTTAATCAGTTGCTGTTATCCACAACGCATTCCAATGTATATCTATTGCAGTGATATATTATAAATATTCATAAATCCCCTTACACTAATACTGAACAATAATAAAACAAAGATATTTTAGATTCATTAAAAAGTTTAATTTATTTCTTAATTAAAGTTCATAAAATACAAATATATCAGCATAATGAAATACAATGCACAAGAACAATTTAATGGCATGAGCTATATAAAATAGGGTGGGAACAAAATAATTTTTCACAGTGTAATACAGGGTAGAATCATAATCAAATGAAGATAAAGAAGTTGACATATTCACATGATTTACTTCAGCTGATAATTTTCATATGTACACATGCAGCAGTTTTGCTGAAACAGTGGTCTTCTTTAGCTATGCTTCAGAATGTATCTTCGGTCTCTCCACAAAGTGGAGGTTAACCTTTCTGTCTGGCGCAAGCACTCCACGACTGTGTGACTGAACCTCACCTACAGTTGGGTCCGGTCTGATTTCAAACAACTTGATTATCTGGAATGAAAAGATGCAATTGAAAAGCACAATTAATAAATGTAATAGAACTGTCTGGCACAAAAACAAAAACAAATGTCTGTTCCCTTTCAAAATCAACTCTCAATGCTGCGCTTAGCAGTGGGAACACGTCTTCATGTGACCATCTGTGAATTATGTGTGTAAACCCGGCAAAGAATTTGGCTTTGAACTTGACGGCCTCTGACAGTGACGTCACTGGAGTGCGTGCTCGTCAGAGGCTATAATTAGATGTGATGCAGGTGCACCTTCAGTTTTCTTTGTTTTCAGAGCCATACTGTGTGTGTGTGTGTGTGTGTGTGTGTGTGTGTGTGTGTGTGTGTGTGTGTGTGTGTGTGTGTGTGTGTGATTCAAGCTCTCTGCCTATCTTCTGTTGAAATTTCTGACAGCGAGCAGTCTTTTCTTCAATTCAAAAGTATTATGAGCATCATACAGAGTAAGTTTTGTGTGCTTCCGTGTTCACAGCCCATGCCTGAACTCGACACACATCAGTTCTGCTTTGTTTGTCTGGGGGAAGAGCATGCTGCCCGTGCATTGGACCAGGGAGATTGCAAGCACTGTGAATTGTTCACAGTTAAGGTGCTTCATGCTCACCTTACTTCTTTCAAGGGGCAGCACCTACATTGAGATCATGGGGCTCGCATGTTGATTTGGGTGAGGGGCGAGAGACGGATCTGTCTCTATCGCTCTCTCTCTCCAGATCACGATGTCCTTCTGCCTGACTCCGAAGCGTGCCGCGGCTTCTCTTCGGCTCGGGTGGAGGACAGTTCTTCTCTTGTTTTTTGTGATATGGATCTTGAGTTCACCACCTCCGAGCATACCTCGCGTGATGACAAAGTGCAAGAGGAGCTACTCGAGGTGGTGACTTACGCCGTGGCCAGGTTATAGTTGGATTGGCAACAGGAACAAGATCTCCCCAGACGCTCTAAATTAGAGGACAGATTTCTGATCGGTGGCCAGGAGGAAGGGTCCCCAAACAGGGTCTCTCCCCTTCTTCAAGGATCTCCATGACAAGATCTCTCGCCTGGGTCTCTGAGAGATCTCTGTCTCTCCACGTGACCAAGCAGACAGTGTGTACCATTGGCTGTTCTATGGGTGCTTTGGTTGGCCCGGAGCAGAACGGGCATCCGAGTAAAAAATGGAGTCTTTCTTCTCAATGCCCACCTCTCACCTTCTAGCCTGTTTGGCGACTTGGTAAATATAGTAGTCAGCAGGTTCAGGGAGCTGAAGAGACAGAAGAAAGCGTTTGGACAGTTTCTTCCTCGCCATGCTCAGGGGGAGGGGCCATCGACCACCTAGCCCCAACCCAGTCCTTCTCGGAGGAGAGAGGCACAAAAAGAGAGTGTAGCAAGTCGCGCTCCCCCTCGTAGAGACTGGGGACCGGCTCATCACGCTCAACAACCTCACAGGAGACATGACATCAGGAATATCGCCTCCAAAAAGAAGAGGTCCTGATGGCTTTGCGCCCAGGTCTGTGGGGGTGGCTACAAAGCGACTCCTTCCTGGCACCTTCACGAAACCACTATAACATCCCCGCCACCTCTGGTGCTTCGGGGGCAGCGGTTTCCATCGAAATGCTGGGTGTTCCGTCGCCTCCTGTTTTTGCCCAGGAAACGGAACATCCAACATTCCCTCAACAGGAAGTATTGAAATTGGTACCCCTTTCAGAAAACGTGGTAGCGTGGAATTTACTGGCCGGTATCTCTTCTCGGGTCTGAATGACTGTAGAAAAGGGATACAAGATACAATTCATGTTCTACCCCTGCGTTTCAACAGCGTGGTCCCCACAATCATCAAACCTGAGCAGGTGCATCTCATGTCACAAGAGCTGCAATCTCTGGACAGGGGGCCATAGAATGTTGTCCCCTCACAGAGAGAAAGTCAGGCTATTACAGTCGGCACTTTCTGTTTCCCAAAAGAGAGAGGGGGGGATCATAGCATCGGCATCCACGGTGATCCCTTTGGGCCTTTTGCACGAGGCCACTTCAGTTGTGGCTCAAAGCCAAGGGGTTATATCCAAGGGCCAACACCCAGAGGCATATAAGGGCTACGTGCTGTGGGCTACGTACCCTTTCTGTGTGGCTCAGACCCCAGTTCCTCGCCTTGGGTCCCACTCTAGGTGCATGTTGTCATCGCAAAATGCTAACGACAGATGCCTCTCGTTAGGGTTGGGGAGCGGTCTTAGATGGCCGTCCAACTTAAGGGGTCTTGAGAGGTCATCTTCTTGATTGGCACATTAATTACCATGAATTGATGGCTGTGTTTCTGGCTCTAAAGTATTTCCTCCAGAAGCTAAGAGGCTACCATGTACTAGTGCAGGTGGACAACACTACAGTAGTCTCCTACATAAATCGCCAGGGCGGCCTGCGTTCGCACCCTCTGAACAAGCTAGCGCAACAAGGGGAGCAGACTTACTGTCCAAACAGACATTACCGAATGGGGAGGGGAAACTCCACCCCGAGGTAGTGAAACAAATTTGGGAAAGATTCTACAAAGCAGAGGTGGACCTCTTCGCCTCTCAAGAGACAGTGCAGTGTCCCCTCTGCTTCTCTCTGAGCCACCCAGCCCCCCTGGATCTGGACGCAATGGCTACTTCTAACAAAGTTTGCCTCTTACTGATAGCGTCGCATTGGTCAAACCAAGTTTGGTTCTCAGAGATAATATCCCTCCTTGACTGCTTGCCCTGGGCGATACTGAACAGAAGGGACCTTCTGTTGCAAGCACAGGGGACAATATTTCATCCCCGGCCCGAGTTATGGAACCTTCATGTTTGGCCCCTGAAGGGTACCAGCTGAGGGACACTGGGCTTTCAGCCGAAGTTATTGAGACCATTCTCAGTGCTAGGGCTTCCTCCACGAGAAGGATATATGCCACTAAATGGGGTGTCTTTGAGTGGTAGTGTACTGCACATCACGTGGACCCAGTCCACTGCAAAGTTGCTTCAGTGCTGGACTTTCTGCAGGAGAAATTATTAGCAGACACATGCCCTGCCAACTCTTTTAGGGTGTATGTGGCTGCCATATCGGCTTGCCACGCCCTGGTTGATGGGGTATCAGTCGGGAAACACCCTCTGATCGCCGGCTTCATTTGCGGTGCCAGGCGACTAAGGCCGCCCATTAGAATCAAAGTTCCCTCATGGGACCTAGCTATAGTCCTTGAGGGGCTGATTGGGAACACCTTTGAACCTCTAGAGTAAGCGTCTGACAAGCTTCTGATCCTAAAAAATAGTTTTCTGATGGCAATCGCTTCACTAAAGAGAATTGGAGATTTGCAAGCTCTGTCGACCTCACCATCTTGCTTAGACTTTGCCCCAGGAATGGTGATCCAGAAATTATCTTGCATCCTCATCCTGACTACCTGCCTAAGGTTCCATTCTCGACCATTCACCCAGTCACTCTTGGAGCTTTCTGCCCTCCACCGTTTACAACGCAGGAGCAGGAGTGTAACGTCCCTCTCGTCCGTTCCTTGTTTTGTGTGTGTGTGTTGCGTCTGTATTGTTTGCTGGTGACTGGCTGATGAATAGGACTGACTGACTGAATAGGAGCACCGGCACGCAGGTGTTCTTCGTTCCTCACAAAAGCTGCCAGTTTCCTGTCGGCGAGAGTCTGCTCTGGGGCTACGTTGGACTTTGTAGCAGTTTCTTGTCCTTCGCGTCGATACCTATGGCTTTAGATGGTCGATTCTCCGCTCATTTTGAGGAAGAATGTAAAATAAAGCTCAGATAATTTGCAATGTAAAGGTATTCATCTCTCCTTATTTGTAGTGATCCTTCTGAATCGCAATAAGGAGAAACTTCACCGACTTTGTCAAGTCCATGCTCTTCAGTCTTACGTCCACCACACTAGCCAGTGGAGCAAGTCTTCATATGTTATGGGGGCCGCAACAGGGGGCTGGCCGCCACTAAGCAAACAATGTCACACTGGGTGAGAGATGCCATTGCCCTAGCCTATGATGCGTGCCTATGAGGTTCGCCTATAGGAATTAGGGCCCATTCTTCCAGGGGGGTCGCTTCCTCCCAAGCTCTGGCAAGGGGCGCCCCCTTGCAACAAGTTTGTGATGCGGCAGGGTGGTCCGCACACATTCATGAGATTTTATAGTTTGGATGTTAATGTGACCCCAGGTTCACATGTCCTTGAGTCAACAATCCCAGACTCATGAGACCTCCTGTGTGCTTGTGAGCACATACTACTAAGCAAAGCATTGAGAGTAGCTTTTGAAAGGGAACGTCTCAAATTACTTAGCTGTAACTTCATTCCCGCTTTTTCAGGGAACAGGGTTACAGCTAAGTAATTTGAGACGTTCCCTTTCAAAAGCTACCTGAAGGTGCACCTGCAGCACATATAATTATAGCCTCTGATGAACATGCGCTCCAGTGATGTCACTGTCAGAGGCCGTCAAGTTCAAAGCCAAACTCTTTGGCGTGTTATTCACTTAATTCACTGATGGTCACACAAAGTGTTCCCATAGAGCTAAGCGCAACATATTGTTCCCGTTTTTTAGGGAACAGGGTTACAGCTAAGTAACCCAAGACATTTCTCTTACCCTTGCTAAAGCCAGATGCATCTCCAATTCAGCAATGCGACGGCCAACACAGCCTCTGACTCCAAAGCCAAATGGGATTGACCCAAATGGGTTGGGTCTTGTTCTGCCATCTCGGAGCCAGCGGTCAGGTTTGAACTTCCGTGGTTCTGGGAAGACTTTCTCATCACGGCTGATTGCATAGTGGCACAGAGTGAATGTTGTCTGTTAAAAAAAACCCAGCTGATTTAGTGATGTCAATTTCTAAACTGGCATCTCTTCTTTTCTTCTAAACAACATGAGGACAATTTACCTTTTTTGGGAAAAAGTGTCCACCAATGACAACATCATTTTCTGCAATAAGACGAGAATTCATGGGCACCACAGGATACATCCTGCACAGAAGATTACATGTACAAAGACATTATAATATGCAAATATATATCCAGAATTTGCTGTTTGGTTGGCCACTGTCAGATTTTAATCTGGCTTCTCAAATACGATGTTACACCACATAATCATCCACCTTAGTGTTTCCTTGATGACAGCTTTGAGGTAAGGCATGCTGTTCACTTCCTGTGGTGTTGGGACTCTGTCGCCCTTTAAGACTCTGGTTACATCCTGATACAGAGCCTCTTGAGCTTCAGGATCTCTTGAGAGCAGATACAGTGCCCACAACATGGTGTTGGAGGTCTAGAACACGAAAATAAACAAAGCCTTATGTTCTATCATTTTAAAACTCATATATTTTCTTTAAATGGTCAAAGATAGAGTAATTCTTCTTACTGTGTCCACTCCAGCCAACAGAAGCTCAGAAATGCTTCCATATACATCTTTACTGCTCATTTTAACATTGGAAAGCAGATAGGTGAGATACTCCCCAGCAACCTCCTGATTTGCATCCACGCGCCTCTGAATGGCCTCCATCTTCATGTCAATCATCTTTCCGGCTGTGCATAATCCATAAGTACAATACATCATCTCTCTGCACAACATGTCTGTATCTCTTGTTTATCTAAAAAAGATGTGTGAGCTAACAAGCTCACCAAATTTGAATATTCCCTCCCAGCCACTGAGGTACCACTGCCAAAATGGCAAGTAATTGCGAGTCCAGTTGGGCAGCACCACCACAGGCATGCTGTAGGTGAACATTTGTGCAATAGAATTAATGAAATCCTGTGTCTCTGCAGGAATCTCTTTCTCCAGGCAGCCAATGCGCGTCTCAAACAGAATGGATGAGATTCCTGTATGAGAAAAGCAACAAGCAGAAAATTCACTATTATTGTGGGCAAATGGAAAACATTATGCTATTAGTTGGCACGCATGATAAATTGGCATGCACATTAATTGCAATGATAATATAAGGACTATAATTTGATTTGTAAAATGGATGACTGTAAAACTGCTCACTGTGCAGCACCCAAAGCAGATTGCTGTTACTGTTGCATGACAACATTCTATCAGGGATCATATAGCAGAAGGATGTCACTTAATTAACTTTCTCAATAAAATAAATTAATAATAATAAATACTTTAATACTTTAAACTATTTGATTAATTTTGAATCATAAATAAAGTCATGGATAAAGGGATCTGCTTCTACACTATCATTTTTTTTAAATGAATACTTTTATTTAGCAAAGAAGACACATTAAATTAAATTAAAATAAATAAATGGTGTTCTTTTGAACTTACTATTCACTGAAGAATTTTTTTTATCAAAGTTTCACAAAAATATTAAGCAACTGTTTATATTTTATATCTGTTAATATTTCAACATTGATAATAATAAGTTTTTTTTTCTTGAGCACTAAATCAGCATATTAGAATGATTTCTGAAGGACCATGTGACACTGAAGTAATGGATGCTGAAAATTCAGCTTTGTTATCACAGAAATAAATTACATTTTAAAATATATTAAAATACAAAACAGTTTTCTTTTAAATGACATTACAAATTGTGACAATATTTCACAATATTACTGCTTTTTACAGCACTGTTTTTGATCTAGTAAGATCTTGCCGCACCTAAACTTTTGAATGGTAATGTAACTTAAATGGCTTAATTTGACAAGTAAAAATTACAGGTTATTTAGTATATTACCATATTTGGTAAAATATATTATGTGGGGAAAATGTCTACAAATGTCGTATTTTTCAAGCAATTATGTTGCATTTTTGAAAGAATTACTTTATTTCACCCTTTGATGTGAAATGTTTAATGTTGCATAATTAGGTCTTGCATGAGTGTCAGGTTGGTTCCTGATTACCCTTAATTGTGACAAGCCAGTTGTGTCTCCTATTGTCTGATTTTACAATAAGGTTCCATTTGGTAACATTAGTTTATTACATTAAACTAACTAACTATTACATTAGAACTAACAATGAGCAACACTTTTACAGCATTTTTTTTTTTACATTTACTATTATATTATTAAAATCAAAAGTTGTAAATGTTAATATTGCACTGTGACCTAACATGAACAAATGTATTTTTGTTAACATTAACAAAGGTTAGTAGGTGCTGTAAAAATATATTGCTCATATAGTTCATGTTTACTAATGTATTAACTAAATGTTAACAAATGAGACCTTACTGTAAAGTGTTAGCGATTTTATCTAATTTCAAGTGCTTATGGAGGGGAAATACCTTCAAGGGAAAACCGGTAAAGCTCATTGGTCAAGTTAGGTACAAGATCCCCAGTGGGGCTCATTTCCCGCAGATAGTAAATCCGTTTGATGAAGTCTTGGACCACCGCATTGACCACATCTCCATACTGAACCGAGTCCTTTGGATGCAGCATGCGTTTGTTCAGCACTGTCCGCAGTTTGTACCATTTCTCTCCTTCTCTGTTGAAGAACATTATTCTCTTTTCAGAACAGCAACAAAAAACAACATAACCTGTTTACATAACATCACACAGCTACATTAGCCAAATGCACTTTGACCTCATAAAATCTCCTGACATGACTAGCCTTACATAATGTATAATTTGCAAAACATGTTAAAGATAAAGAAACCTATGCCAATGTGTTTTTACTCTGTGAAAGGGCCGTAGCCGAGGCCTCTCATGTCACGGTATTCTGTCCACAGAGTCATGTCTCCTCTGGAAGGAAACTTCTCATCTTTTCTAAGGAGTTCCTCCAGTAAGTCCACACTGTTTACTGAAATGGATTGGAAGTTTCCAGCGTTCACTTTGTACAAGGGACCATAAAGCCGTTTTTCGTATAACTGGAGAGATGAAAAACAAGAGGTGAAGAACAAACAAGTGTTGGTGTTGAACAAACAAACTCCAAATTGATTCAGAGCAACAAATAAACAAGAAGTATACTAAATTATTTAAAAGTGTTCAATTAGATAGTTCTATCCTATCTATTCAGTGTCTTTAAAGGCAAAACATTGACAGTCTGAGTCCATAAAAGAAGGCAGAAATCATTTTAAACAGTCTTGCAGTTACAGTCACATGATAAACTACGGCTGTGTTTTCTTTCTTTACCTGGAGCTCATGCATGCGATTCAGGTACCCTTTAAAGATCAGTCTGTACAACATCCTAAATGTCTTGATCTCTGGGAGGTCAGCCACGGTCTTGAGCTTCCCGTGGCTATCCTGGACAGTGACAGAAGCTGCAGCATTACCCACTGCCCCTCTCCTGATGTCCGTGGTCGTTGTCGTGGGCCTCAGAAAACCAAATCCAATCCTTCTTTCTGCAGAGCTCAATGCAAAACGAACAGCCATTATGGAAGCAGGGAGAAGAGTGAGGGAAACACCGTCTACACCGATCCTCTTTCACACGGGAGGGAGAGGGAGGTGGGGCAAAAGCCTCTCTGGTTAACCCTTCAATATCTGTTGTAATGTAATATTGTGAGCAGGTTTGTTTTGAAATCTGAAACACCATTCTCTTGCACATAATGATATTTCACCTCTGGAGAAAATCGAAATTTCCTTCACTCAAAAACATAATTATTCACTCACCCTCATGTCCCTCTTTGGAACACAAAAGTTGCTCTTTTTCATACAATGAAAGTGAATGATGACCACAGCTGCCCCTGGTCCCCACAGCTGGCCCCTGGAAGTGTGAACATTCTGCTAAAGTTCTTCTTTTCCATTACACCACAGAAATGAGGTCAAACAGGTTTGGAATGACATAAGGAAACAATGACAGTTTTCATTTTTGTGAACTATCCCTTTAACATTAACCTCTGCTCTAATTCCTACAGGGTTGCATTGAACCAACACAAACAAAAGGTTTTGAACCTTTTCAAAAAAACACACCCGTGTTTACAACGGCTCTTATTCCTGAGATAAATTTGCTGAATGCTTAAAAAGAATTCTTTCGCTCACCTAAAAAAGAGTAGATAACATTTATAATATTGATGTTATGTGCCAAAAAACATATAACTTAGTTTACATCACAATTAGTGCACCATGTCATCTGTTGTATAACTTTAACAATAACAAAGTCAAATACACAAATTTTCCACAAGTGGGATTTTATTACTCCAATGAGAAGAGTCTGTATCCAGACGGTGTAAATCTCAAAGAATTATTCAACCACACTGTTTATCACTCACCTGTTGCTTTATCATGGCTACTGGTACTTCATTCGTTTCTCTTAATTGAATTTTGTGTGCAATTTTTAAAAAAATATACATATTTTATGAAGATATCTAAAATCACACAATTCGCACAAAAATCAATTTAAAGAGAAACTATTGCATTATATTGATGATCGAATAATTATATATATATATATACTGTATATATGTTAAAATGTATATAATTGTTATATATTAAATACATATTTTTATGTATTAAATATATTTTATATATTAAAAGGTTAGTTCAACCAAAAAAAAAGAACATTTTGTCATCAATTACTCACCCTCATGTCATAAGACTTTTGTTCATCTTCGGAACACAGATCTTTTCAATTATATCAGAGATTTCTGTCCCTCGAAGTCTATTGAACCAAAACTCTGATATTTCAAAACGTTCATAAAGAGATTGTAAAATATATCCATTTGAATCAAGCGGTTTAATCCAAGTCTTCTGAAGAGATAGGATCGTTTTATATGCCAAACAGATTTAATTTAAGCATGGTTAAGACGTGCGAGAACCAATAAGGTTCCCAAAGCCGTTAACGGCTCTGGTTTGAGCTTCAGGGAAGAACCAATGAGGTTTGTTCTTGTACGTCAAGCAAATGTGGCTGAGCCATGTTTGTTGATCAATGTTAATATGTGAGTAAAAGCCTAAGTCAAATCCGTTCATCATATAAAGCGATCGTGCCTCTTCAGAAAAAGTGGACTAAACCAATCAATTCATATTTTATATGGAGCCCTGCGAAAAAAAATAGTAGCCTTTAGTAGCTAAATCTTGCGCACGATTTACTTTTTTTCCTTGCATGTCATGTGCGGGGCTCCGTACCTATAGTTTTATGAACTGTAGCGTCAGAATTTTGGTTCAAAAGACTTTCAATGCAGGGACAGAAATCACTCAGATAGATTTCATGAAAATATCTTCATTTGTTTTCCGAAGATGAACGAAAGTCTTGGAATGACATGGGTGAGTAACTGATAACATAATTTAATTTTTAAACTATTAAAATATAATATACAATATATAATCAATTATAAATATATATATATATATATATATATATATATATATATATATATATATATATATATATATTACCTTGCTCTGTAAAACAAACGTCATTGCCACTGGTCTTAAAATTATAAGAGGCAAAGGGGCAAGACAGTCAGGATTTTACATTCCAAACATCAAACAAAAAGTAATGCGTAAGTCATCAAGTTGCAGTAATAAGTTTGACCTGTCAATGAAATTAGTTGTCATAAACACAATTCGGGCCTCTCAAGATGCCACTCCATCCAGCATAGGCGTTAATTTTTCTCAAGAAAAAAAAAAACTCACCTAATGCTGTAAACATACAGAGAGCCCTATCAGCTGGTAGTATTATTTAAGGTTAAAACTATAATAATAATAATAACTATTATTATTATTATAATAACTATAATAATAACTACATTTAAATATAATGCGTTTTTTATTATAATAACTTTATTTAATAATGTAAGTAAAAATATAAATATGGTCCATATAAATCTACACTGATATGATGACGATACTATGTTAAAATTCACAACCTTGTTTTTTTTCACAATGTAAATTCAAACACTGAAATGGCTGAAGACTATAACAGAAATAAATCACAACCACAATTATGTAAATTTGACATTAGCCTACTTCACCTTTGACTTTTAACTCCACTGCAACATCCACTTGCTCTGGCTAGAACAGCAACTGTCAGGGGCAGACTGAAGCTTTAAAACCATGTCAGTGGGCATTAGATTATTTGTCAATACCTGCTCTCTCCTCATCTTCATCTTTCTTTCTTTTTCTCTCAGTCTCCTTATCCTGCCCTATTTCTTCCCCTCCTAAAGCTGAACTTTGACTGATAGTCTTTTCTGTTTGCTCGTGCCGGAAACGGAGGTATCCATGCCGGAGAGGTTGGTGTCTGTGCCGGAGACGATGGTGTCCTTTCCGGAGTCGTTGGTGTCCGTTCCGGAGACATTGGTGTCCGTGCCAGAGACGGTGGGTGGAGTACGTGCAGGAGACGGCAGTGTCCGTGCACTTGTCCGTGCCGGAAACAGTGGTATCCGTGCCGGAGAGGTTAGTGTCTGTGCCGGAGACGGTGGTGTCCTTTCCGGAGACGGTGGTGTCCGTGCCGGAGACTTTGGAGACATTGGTGTCCGTGCCTGAGATGGTGGTGTCCTTTCCGGAGACGGTGGTGTCCGTGAACTTGTCCGTGCTGGAAACGGCGGAGACATGCCAGAGATGTTGGTGTCCGTGCCAGAGACTGTGGTATCCGTGCGCTTGTCTGTGCCGGAGACGGTGGTGTCCGTGCACTTGTCCGTGCCAGAGACATTGGTGTCCGTGCACTTGTCCATGCCGGAGACGGTGGAGATGTGCCAGAGACGTTGGTGTCCATTCCAGAGACGTAGGTGTCCGTGCCGGAGACGACGGTGTCCTTGTACTTGTTCGTGCTCGGAAACGGTGGTATCCGTGCCGGAGTCGTTGGTGTCTGTCCCGGAGAGGTTGGTGTCCGTGCCGGAGACTATGGTATCTTCCAAAGATTTGAATTTTGGCACAATTTTTTCTCTATAGAGTGCTGATATGGCATTTAGTAAATACACTAAGTTTTGTCATGCAAGCATGTGTGGAAGTATTTAAAACAAGGGTGTTACAACTAACCCTGCGTTAGGTTGTGCCCCGCTCTCCCCTTATCCCTTGGGGGTACGTGAGGTTACAGAAGGGGGTACACAAACAAAATGCTGAGTTTTGCGTTCATTTAATTCTACCCCACCTTAAAATAACATTAAAACTGAGCATGTATTTCTAGCAGTTAAAATGCTGTAAATACATGACATCCGATCAAATTACCTCATCTTTTGCAGTCAAAACTGACTGCATTCACTCAACAATGCTGCCTTGGCTAATGGCGCTATAGCCTACTGCTGTTCTCGACCATGTAGCCTACCTTTGTAAAATTGGGGACTCAGCTCTTACTAGCATGAAGAACAAATATAGACACAGACTGTGCATAGAGATCGATTTAAGATTTAAACTCTCTTCGATACAAAAACTTACCCCGTGTGAGTTCCTGTGTTTAATGTTGATCACATTAATCGAATATCCACACGATTGCAAATGTGACACTGATTTTATACAACAGTTCAACAAACGAAAGGTATTAGGTGATTCTTAGACTATGGGCACTTTTACGTACTTTGGTCATATTTTTAAAAATACATACAATTTTGGACAAAATCCTCTTTATTTTTCAAACTAACAATAAAACCAACTTAAAAACTTTTTACTACCTTTCTATTATGATTTTTTCATACTTTTCAACCTCCTTATAGGTGTCAAAATCACTGTTTTATCCTTGTCGCACACCCAGACTTTTTAACTTCAACAATGAAAATACAGTTTAAAAGTATGACTTATCTGGTAACTATTAATATACCTAAATTAAGCACTAGTAAAATAATTAAAATACATTATAGTATTTAATGTGAGACCACCATCAATATTACTTTTTATACAAAATATAGCTGTCGCACAGTATTGGTGTCATTTCCACCACAACACTGTAATGTCCCTTTAAAAAGTTTGTGTGAAAGATTGTTTAGGTGGTTTCTATGGAAATGTTCAGAGACATCAGAGCACATGTTGGACATGGAGGCAATTTTAAATTTTCATCAAGAACAAAATAAGAAAAATCAAGGTAAATATTGCTTGATCAGTTAATATATTTATTCTACGTCATTTCCAAACATGCTATACCTTCAAGGGTGTTTTTAAAAAGTTAAAAATTTTAAGTTAAATAAGAGTATTTTACATACATGAAATGCTAAGTATTAATTCAAAGCTAATCAGTGAAGCTATCTTCCATTTTTTCACCAAAAACTACAGAAATGTCATTTCCACCACAGTCATTTCCACCACACTGCCCTCTGTGGTGGAAATGACAGCATGTGGTGGAAACATGCTGTACCTTCAAGGGTGTTTTTAAAAAGTATTTTTTTTTAAGTTAAATAAGAGTATTTTGCATGCATGAAATGCTGAGTATTAATTCAAAGCTGATCAGTGAAGCTATCTTCCATTTTTTCACAAAAAACTACAGAAATGTCATTTCCACCACACTGCCCTCTGTGGTGGAAATGACAGCATGTGGTGGAAATGACATTTATGATTACAAAGTACAATTGATATGGATTGCAAGAGTAGATTGACTTTGTGAATTGAGTTTACTGAGTGCGATGAGTTTAAGAGTTTTTCAAATAAATATTTCTCTAAATACTGTTTCTCTACATTCACGTTAATTCATTGTCATTTCCACCACCACCCTGTCATTTCCATCACCACACACATTTTTTTAAAACATTTAAAAAGTTATCATCACACATTAAAAATGAATCCACAATTTATGAGATCATGCTCTACTTAATATAAAAATTCAAGTTATTTATTTTCTAATAAGCTCTTGCCCAAACCAATATTAAATTTCAGAGTGTGACAGGTGAACAGTTCACCATTTGGTCCTTAGGGCAGTCAATTTATTTCATTGACAAATGTATAATTATTGTACATTGTGGAAAAACTGATAAAACTAGTTACAAAAATGATCTTAGACAATTCTTGAGTGGCATAAGTTATTCTGTTTTTAAATAACAGCTGTATATAGAGATGTGATGGAAATGGCATTTGTTCATTGCAGGTCGGAAAAAATGTAAAATATTAACAATTTCTCTTGTAATCTAAGTTTGTCCTCTTACAGACCTTAAAACTAGACAAATTATTTAAACTTATGAGACTGTGTTACGTGACTTTTGACTTTTTATTCAACTTCACAAGCCTAAAAGTGCCCCTAGTTGAAGAAACGCCCTAGAGTGATGTTAATTTTAAACACAGTATTGTCAGTATTTGTTTCAACAAAATAATAGCTCCACAAAAGCCACAGCAGAACAGCACTGTTTGTGAATGAATCTGCGGCTTTGAACACATTTTGAGAGTCAATGCTTCAATGATTCATTCATAATTACAGCCACTTGCTTCGTTACTGATTGAATGAATGACTCGATGACTCACTCTAAAGACAGTGACTTGCTGCCACCTAATGGCGGTTTTAATATTTAAAAATAATATTTAAAAGCATCACTTCGTTATTTACCATCATTGCATATTTCTCTATTTAACCTTTTTACTTTTTATTTAAAGCATTATTTATATTATAAAGGAATTTGTAAAGGTAAAAAATGCACTGGAAAAATCGGGGGTATACAGAGAAGGATGTTAAAAGCCTTAGGGGGTACGTTAGGGTGGTTGTATTGTGTTTTCATTTGATGCATTAGAACAAAATGTGAAGAAAACAAAAATTTTCTATTGAAGACAAAAACCAGAACACAAATGATCTGACCTTTCGTTCAGCCCCGACGAAAAGTTTCAAAACGTATTTTAAACGGAAACGGTGGTGCATTGAATACACCCCCTGTGTTCATCTGTGTCAGTGAAGAAAGTAAACATATAGGCTCAACTGATATTTATATGTTTTATGAATAATTTTCTTAGACAAGTTAATTTAACAGGAAAATTACCAGGAAAGCTGTAGCCTAAGTAGTCAGTATTGCCAATAGGAACATTCTACAAGCTTTGGAATTTGAAAACGTCTGTTTATAAATGTTAAAAGTAATTTTAAATAATACAAATTATAGGCAACGTTTACCGCAGTTGGTGTAGGCCCTAATTGGCAGACATCATGCGCTGTGGAAACGCGTCAAAGCAGTCTCAGGTATAAATATGCAGCTATCAACGTACAGCAACATAGTATCAGCCCAGATCTGGCCCAAATCTGGTTCATGTGGATTTCACACGGTCCAGATGTGGGCCGGATCTGGGCTGACACTATGTTGCTGTCTGGGGTACGCAGGTGATTTTGAATGAATATTTCATGTCGATATCAGCGCGGAGGGGAGTAAAGGACATTGTCTGCATGCGTGAACCAGCGTAGATGCACTCAAATCAGACAGGTGAGCCGTGACTGAGTGAGAACATAACGTCGGGAAGCGTGTTTGTGATATTACGTTTTGATTTAATGCGGAAGGACTCCATCGCGCTATCATCGATATTAATTAATCTATTTTTTTTTATCTTATTTTTTATTCCGGACCGTTCTGGCCCACTTTAACCTCAGTATATATATATATTATTAGGAACACCATACTAATACTGTGTTTGACCCCCTTTCGCCTTCAGAACTGCCTTAATTCTACATGGCATTGATTCAACAAAGTGCTGAAAGCATCCTTTAGAAATGTTGGCCCATATTGATAGGATAGCATCTTGCAGTTGATGGAGATTTGTGGGATGCACATCCAGGGCACGAAGCTCCCGTTCCACCACATCCCAAAGATGCTCTATTGGGTTGAGATCTGGTGACTGTGGGGGCCATTTTAGTACAGTGAACTCATTGTCATGTTCAAGAAACCAATTTGAAATGATTCGAACTTTGTGACATGGTGCATTATCCTGCTGGAAGTAGCCATCAGAGGATGGGTACATGGTGGTCATAAAGGGATGGACATGGTCAGACTCAGAAACAATGCTCAGGTAGGCCGTGGCATTTAAACGATGCCCAATTGGCACTAAGGGGCCTAAAGTGTGCCAAGAAAACATCCCCCACACCATTACACCACCACCACCAGCCTGCATAGTGGTAACAAGGCATGATGGATCCATGTTCTCATTCTGTTTACGCCAAATTCTGACTCTACCATCTGAACGTCTCAACAGAAATCGAGACTCGTCTGACCAGGCAACATTTTTCCAGTCTTCAACTGTCTAATTTTGGTGAGCTTGTGCAAATTGTAGCCTCTTTTTCCTGTTTGTAGTGGAGATGAGTGGTACCTGGTGGGGTCTTCTGCTGTTGTAGCCCATCCGCCTCAAGGTTGTGCGTGTTGTGGCTTCACAAATGCTTTGCTGCATACCTCGGTTGTAACGAGTGGTTATTTCAGTCAAAGTTGCTCTTCTATCAGCTTGAATCAGTCGGCCCATTCTCCTCTGACCTCTAGCATCAACAAGGCATTTTCGCCCACAGGACTGCCACTTACTGGATGTTTTTCCCTTTTCACACCATTCTTTGTAAACCCTAGAAATGGTTGTGCGTGAAAATCCCAGTAACTGAGCAAATTGTGAAATACTCAGACCGGCCCATCTGGCACCAACAACCATGCCACGCTCAAAATTGCTTAAATCACCTTTCTTTCCCATTCAGACATTCAGTTTGGAGTTCAGGAGATTGTCTTGACCAGGACCACACCCCTAAATGCATTGAAGCAACTGCCATGTGATTGGTTGATTAGATAATTGCATTAATGAGAAATTGAGCAGGTGTTCCTAATAATCCTTTAGGTGAGTGTGTATATACTGTATATATATAAAACATAATATCAGCTGCTGTTATTTTTATTTCCCCTCAGCTGCATTCCAATATCTATTGCAATGATATATAGTATACATATTCATAGATCCCCTTCCACTAATACTGAACAATAATAAAACAGATATTTTGGAATCATTAAAAAGTTTAATTTATTTCTTAATTCAAGTTCACAAAAATACGTATCAGCATAATGAAATACAATGCACAACAACAATTTAATGGCAAGAGCTATAAAATTTATATATTTTTCACAGTGTAATACAGGGTCATTTATATTGCACATTCCAAAGGACAACGGAATCATATATTTAAATGAAGATAAAAAAGTTGACATTAAAGGGTTAGTTCACCCAAAAATGAAAATTCTGTCAGTAATTACTCACCCTCGTGTTGTTCCAACCCCGTAAGACTTTCGTTCATCTTCAGAACACAAATTAAGATATTTTTGATGAAATCTGAGAGCTGGCCCACTCCTTCATAGGCTGCAAGGTAATTGATATCTGCCAGCCCAGAAAGTTTAGTAAAGACATCGTTAAAATAGTCCAAGAGACTACAGTGGCTCAAGCGACGAGAATACTTTTTGTGCTCAAGTAGGCTCACTATTGGCCAGCATCACACGCATCACACATGACCAGCGTCGGCCAATAGTGAGCCCATGTTCTGACGTACAACCCAGAAGCGCTTCGCTGTTACACTACGTGAACTCACTCAGAGGCCCAAACAGAAGAAAATGAATAGTTGAATAAAGTCTGTTTTTTTTCCGTTTTTTTTTGCGCACAAAAAGTATTCTCGTCGCTTGATAAACTTAAGGTTGAGCCTAGTCACTTGGACTATTTTAACAATGTCTTTACTAACCTTTCTGGGATGGCAGATATCAGTTACCAAGCATGCAGCCCATTTTTGGGTGAACTAACCCTTTAACATGATTTACTTCAGCTGATCATTTTCATATGTACACATGCAGCTTCTGTTTTGCTGAAACTGTGGTCTTCTTTAGCTATGCTTCAGAATGTATCTTCGGTCTCTCCACAAAGTGGAGGTTAACCTTTCTGTCTGGCACAAGCACTCCACGACTGTGTGACTGAACCTCACCTACAGTTGGGTCCGGTCTGATTTCAAACAACTTGATTAGCTGGAATGAAAAGATTCAATCAAAAAGCACAATATATAAATGCAATATAACTGTCTGGCACAAAATAAAAAAATAAATCTCTCTGTTTCTCTTACCCTTGCTAAAACCAGATGCATCTCCAATTCAGCAATGCGACGACCAACACAGCCTCTGACTCCAAAGCCAAATGGGATTGACCCAAATGGGTTGGGTCTTGTTCTGCCATCTCGGAGCCAGCGGTCAGGTTTGAACTTCAGTGGTTCTGGAAAGACTTTCTCATCACGGCTGATTGCATAGTGGAATAGAGAGAATGTTGTCTGTTAAAAACAAAACAAAAAAAAACCCTGATTTAGTGATGCCATTTTTTAAACTGATAACACTTCTTTTCTTCTTAGCAACATTAGGACAATATACCTTTTTTGGGAAAAAGTGTCCACCAATGACAATATCTTTTTCTGCAATAAGACGAGAATTTATGGGCACCACAGGATACATCCTGCACAGAAGATTACATGTGCAAAGAGATTATAATACGCAATTATATATGCAGAATTTGCTGTATTTTGCTTCTCAAAGATATACCATGTTACACAACATAATCCTCCACCTTAGTGTTTCCTTGATGACAGCTTTAAGGTAAGGCATGCTGTTCACTTCCTGTGCTGTTGGGACTCTGTCGTTCTTTAAGACTCTGGTTACATCCTGATACAGAACCTCTTGAGCTTCAGGATCTCTTGAGAGCAGATACAGTGCCCACAACATGGTGTTGGAGGTCTAGAACACGAAAAGAAACAAAGCCTTATGATCTATCATTTTAAAACTCTTATATATTTAGTTTGAATAGTCAAAGATAGAGTAATTTTTTTTCTTACTGTGTCCACTCCAGCCAACAGAAGCTCAGAAATGCTTCCATATACATCTTTACTGCTCATTTTAACATTGGAAACCAGATAGGTGAGATACTCCCCAGCAACCTCCTGATTTGCATCCATGCGTCTCTGAATGGCCTCCATCTTCATGTCAATCATCTTTATGGCTGTGCATAATCCAAGTATAATACATCATCTCTCTGCACAACATGTCTGTATCTCTTGTAGTTTATCTGAAGAAGATGTGTGAGCTAACAAGCTTACAGAATTTGAATATGCCATCCCAGCTATTGAGGTACCACTGCCAAAATGGCAAGTAATTGCGAGTCCAGTTGGGCAGCATCACCACAGGCATGCTATAGGTGAACATTTGTGCAATAGAATTAATGAAATCCTGTGTCTCTGCAGGAATCTCTTTCTCCAGGCAGCCAATGCGCGTCTCAAACAGAATGGATGAGATTCCTGTATGAGAAAAGCAACAGGCAGAATATTCACAATTATTGTGGGCAAATGGAAAACGTTATGCTATTAATTGGCATGCATGACAAATTGGCAAGCACATTAATTGCAATGATAATATAACGACTATAATTTGATTTGTAAAATGGATGACTTTAAAACTGTTGTGAAACATCTGCTCACTGTGCAGCACTCAAGGCAGATCGTTATATCAGGGATCATATAGCAGAAGGATGTCACTTAATTAACTTTCTCAATAAAATAACTTGATAGTGAAGAAATATCTTAATACTTTAAACTATTTTATTAAGTTTGAATTATAAATATAGTCATGGATAAAGGGGTCCGCTTCTACTCTATTGTTCAAAAGTTTGGGGTCAGTAAGATATTTTTTTTTTAAATGAATACTTTTATTCAGCAAAGACGCATTAAATTAAAAGAAATAAATGCCATTCATTTGAACTTACTATTTACTGAAGAATTTTCTTTTTTTTTTTAAGTTGCACAAAAATATAAAGGAACTATTGTCAACATTGATAATAATAAGATTTTTTTGTTTTGTTTTGTTTTTCTTGAGCACTAAATCAGCATTTTAGAATGATTTCTGAAGGATCATGTGACTGAAGACTGGAGTAATGGATGCTGAAAATTCAGCTTTGTTATCACAGAAATAAATTACATTTAAAAATTTTCTTTTAAATTACATTACAAATTGTGACAATATTTCACAACATTCCTGTTTTTTTACAGTACTGTTTTTGCTCAAGTAAGAGACTTTGAAAATCTCGTCGGACCCAAATTATAGTGTAACTTAAATTGTTTAATTTGACAAATAAACATTACAGGTTATTTAACATTTTACTATATTTGCACAAAAAAAAAAAATATATATTTAGTGGAGAGTAATATCTACAAGCGTTGTATTTTTCAAGCAATTATGCTGCATTTTTTTAAATAATTACTTAATTTCACCCTTTGATGTGAAATGTTGCATAATTAAGTCTTGCATGAGTGTCAGGTTGGTTCCTGATTACCCTTAATTGTGACAAGCCAGTTGTGTCTCCTATTGTCTGATTTTACAATAAGGTTCCATTTGTTAACATTAGTTTATTACATTAGTTAACATGAACTAACAAAAAGCAACAATTTTACAGCATTTATTAATATTAGTTCATTTCAAAATGTATTATTAAAATCAAAAGTTGTATATGTTAATATTAGTTAATGCACTGTGACCTAATATGAACAAATGTATTTTTGTTAACATTAACAAAGGTTAGTAGGTGCTGTAAAAAGATATTGCTCATATAGTTCATGTTTACTAATGTATTAACTAAATGTTTACATGATGAGACCTTACTGTAAAGTGTTAGCGATTTTATCTAATTTCAAGTGCTTATGGAGGGGAAATACCTTCAAGGGAAAACCGGTAAAGCTCACTGGACATGTTAGAGACAAGATCCCCAGTGGGGCTCATTTCCCGCAGATAGTTAATCCGTCTGATGAAGTCTGTGACCACCGCATTGACCACATCTCCATACTGAACCGAGTCCTTTGGATGCAGCATGCGTTTGTTCAGCACTGTCCGCAGTTTGTACCATTTCTCTCCTTCTCTGTTGAAGAACATTATTCTCTTTTCAGAACAGCAACAAAAAAACAACATAACCTGTTTACATAACATCACACAGCTACATTAGCCAAATGCACTTTGACCTCATAAAATCTCCTGACATGACTAGCCTTACATAATGTATTAGTTGCAAAACAAATGTTACAGGTAAACAACCATTGTGCCAAATGTTTTTACTCTGAGAAAGGGCCGTAGCCGAGGCCTCTCAGGTCACGGTATTCTGTCCACAGAGTCATGTGTCCTCTGCAAGGAAACTTCTCATCTTTTCTAAGGAGTTCCTCCAGTAAGTCCACACTGTTTATTGAAATGGATTGGAGGTTTCCAACATTCACTTTGTACAAGGGACCATAAAGCTCTTTATCATGTAACTGGAGAGATGAAAAACAAGAGGTGAAGAACAAACAAGATGTGCAAGTGAAGAATAAATATGGTTAATTTTGAGCTAAATTGCATTGCACCTCCAAACTGGTTCAGAGCAACAAATAAACAACAAGCTTACTGAATTTTAAAGTGTTTAATTAGAAAAGTTTAAACAGAAAAATTTAATAAAAAGACAGTTGTTAGCTTTCTATTCAGTGTCTTTGAATGCAAAACAGTGAGAGTCTGAGCACATAAGGGGAGGCAGAAATCATTTTAAACAGTCTTGCAGTCAGTCACATGATAAATAAACAACGGCTGTGTTTTCTTTCTTTACCTGCATCTCATGCACGCGATTCAGGTACCCTTTAAAGATCAGTCTGTACAACATCCTAAATATGTTGATCTCTGGGAGGTCAGCCACGGTCTTGAGCTTCCCGTGGCTGTCCTGGACAGTGACAGAAGCTGCAGCATTACCCACTGCCCCTCTCCTGATGTCCGTGGTCGTTGTCGTGGGCCTCAGAAAACCAAATCCAATCCTTCTTTCTGCAGAGCTCAATGCAAAACGAACAGCCATTATGGAAGCAGGGAGAAGAGTGAGGGAAACACCGTCTACACCATGGTCTACACCGATCCTCTTTCATACGGGAGGGAGAGGGAGGTGGGGCCTCTCTGGTTAACCCTTTAATATCTGTCCCCATTCTCATAAAATAATGATACTTCACCTTTGGAGAAAATCAAAATTTACTTCACTCAAAAACATCATGATTTACTCACCCTCGTGTCATGCTCCTCTGTGGAAGAAAAAAGCTGCTCTTTTTTCATATGATGAAAGTGAATGATGACCTATTTTGCGAATTTCTTCTTTTGCGTTACACCAAAGAAATTAGGTCAAACAGATTTGGACTGGGGTAATGACGGTAAGGAAACGATGACAATTTACATTTTGGGTAAATTATCCCTTTTAAAACATTAACCTCTGTTCCAATTCCTACAGGGTTGTAGCGAACAAACACAAACAACGTTTTGAACCTTTTCAAAATCACATACCTGTGTTTACCATGGCTGTTTTTCCAGAAAGAAAAAAAATTCAATATACAAAAAGCAAATCTCAGGAGAGGCGTAATTCCCTGGTAATTTCTGCAAATAAAGCACATCCCTTTAAGCAAAGACAATAAGTGCATGTCATCTGTAACAATAACAAAGGCATACACAAATTTTCCACAAGTTAGATTTTATTACTTCGATGTGAGAAGAGTCTTTATCCAGACTGTGTAAACTTCAAAGAATGATTCAACCACACTGTTTATCACTCGCCTGTTGCTCAGTTTGCATCATTCAAAAGTCTGTATTGTCTCTGTAGGTCTTCACTGCTTGATCTCTGCAATGTTTTTGATGGAGCCAGCCGGGTCTGTCTTGTAGAGCATGAAGTGTCCTTGTACCTGAGCGGCGCTGAGGTCTGTTTGTGCTGCCAGCGCCTGCTCGGCGAACCTCTCAGCCTCGGCTGCAGACTCCTGAGGGTAAAACCTCCTGAACATCTGAGTCAGCTGCCAGTGAGAGCAGGGGCCCACGTACTGCTTCAGATCAACACGGCCAGGTCGGACAAGAGCCGGATCAAGTCTTCAGCACACAGAGGGGAAATGGGAGAAAGGAAACAACACCATGTCTCCAATACCAAGAAAAACACACTGTTCACGGTTACAGGTGTTCATGACTACTGGAACTTCTTTCATTATTACTGGATTTTTAAAATATATTTTATTAAGATTGCACACACAAAAAGCAATTTTAACAGAAACTAGAGCATTTTATTGATGATTGAATATTAGATTTTTTTAAACAAAATATATTTTGTGTAATAAATGTTACAATGCATATTATTGCTATATACTAAATATATATTTTTATGTATTAAATATATTTTATATATTAAAGGGTTAGTTCACCCCAAAATGAAAATTGTCACCAATTACTCACCCTCATGTAATTCCAAACCCATAAGACTTTTGTTCATCTTCGGAACATATATTTTATATTTTTAATGAAAAAATATAAAATATTTATATTTTTTTATGAAATCTGAAAGATTTCTGTCACTCCATTGAAAGTCTATTGAACCAAAACTCTGACGCTTCAAAACATTCATAAGAAGATTGTAAAATAAATCCATATGAATCAAGCGGTTTAATCCAAGTCTTCTGAAGAGACATGATCGCTTTATATGACAAACAGATTTAATTTAAGCATCCTTACTTGACATGCGAGAACCAATAAGGTTCATTCTCACGTGTCATGGCAGCATGTTTGAGCTTCAGGAAGAACCAATGAGGTTTGTTCTTGTGCGTCAAGCTAATGATGCTGAGCTACCATTTGCCATATTTGAGTGCTCTATTCATGTTCGTTGATCAATGTTTATATGTGAATAAAAGTCTAAATTAAATCCATTCATCATATAAAGCAATGGAGTCTCTTCAGAAGACTTGGATTAATTAACTTGATTCATATGGATTTATTTTACAATATCTTTATGAACATTTTGTAGCGTCAGAATTTTGGTTCAAAAGACTTTTAATGGAGGGACAGAAATCTCTCAGATCTATCTTCATTTGTTTTCCAAAGATGAACGAATGTCTTATAAGTTTGGAAATGGACTGCATAATATTGGAAAAAAACTGACATTGCAATATTTTGTTCTTCTGCAATATGAAAATAGTTTCACCAGATGAATAGCTCTATTTGGAAAGAATGAATCATTCTAGAATGATTGGGATGATTTTGTATGGGAGTCAATCTGCATAGAAAATAGTAAACAAATTATAAGCAATATGATAAATATGATAGAACGGTCAGATGTTTTGATTCACGTGTGTATTTAAGTTCTAGTGTTTTGTTGTCAGAGTGTTAATTAGTTCAGTCTTCCTCCTTCCCGTTTGTATCAACGGTCACTGATTGAGTTAGTTCTGTTCAAGTGTGTCTAGTTAATTTACCCTCTCTTGTTTGCTGTGTATTTAAGCCCAGTGTTTAGTGCTATTCAGTTGTCTGTCATGTTACTATTTACTAGTTGTTCTGTTCCTGTTTTTGAATTCCTGAGGAACCTGAAACCTAGTCACAAAAACCAAGATACAAATGAAATAAACAGTGCTTTATGTTTTTCAGGTAAATCTAACAGTATTCAGGTACAGAAATTGAATAATCAAATGTAAATATATAATTAATGTACAAAAGTTATTTTCTCTTTGTATTTTGTTAGATAACATTATGTGTCAGTTCAAGCACAAATAGACAAAAAAAGAGTAATTGATGACAGATTTTTAATCTCTCCAATTTTTAAATATACAATATAATTAATATATATTTTGATAAATATTAAAGGGGGGGTGAAATGCTATTTCATGCATACTGAGTTTTTTACACTGGTAAAGAGTTGGATTCCCATGCTAAACATGGACAAAGTTTCAAAAACTAAGTTGTACGTTTGAAGGAGTATTTTTGTTCCAAAAATACTCCTTCCGGTTTGTCACAAGTTTCGGAAAGTTTTTTTCGAGTATGGCTCTGTCTTACGTAAGATAGGGCGGAATTTCCTTATATGGGTCCTAAGGGCACTTCTCCGGTAAGATCGCGGCCGCGCGCGCACTCGTAGACTAGAGCAAGAGAGCGAAAGCAGTTCGCCATCAAAGCGCCCTGCCCGGCTTTTGGGAAGTCAATGTCACCAAAGAAGTGTGTTTTTGGTTGCCAGGGCAAGACAACCCTGCACAGATTCCCAAAGAACCCAGCGTTAAGGAACCCGTGGATGGAGTTTGTTTTCCTGAGCATAAACGGAGTTGTGTAAAGACTGTTGTTCCCTGCATTTCGACGATGATTGTTTTATAAACAAAGCCCAGATCTACGGATTTGCAGATCGTCTAATGCTTAAGGATCGAGCAGTCACAATGATAAAAATTCGCGGTCGTGCGTTGGAACCGGACGTTGAGTAAAACTGTTTGTTGAACAAATGTCTCTGTGTGTTGTCACTAGCTTGGCGCGTTAGCACAGCTAAGCTTCGCCCACACGGCCCGCCCCCAGCCGCTCGTTTTTTTCCGGAAAGACTCGGTACAGCCTATCTTTATGTTAAAAATTTAATAAAACAAAATACTTTTTGGAGATATGAAGGATGCAATATTACTCTATAGGTACTCAAGATTAACAGGAGATTGAGTGAAAATGAGCATTTCACCCCCCCTTTAATTTATATGCCAATATATCTGACTATCACTACCTTGCTTTGTAAAACAAACCTTATTGCCACTAATCTTAAAATTATTAAAGGCAAAAGGGCAAGAAAATCAGTATTTTGCATTCTAAAGAACATCAAAATAAGTAATGCATAAGTCATGATGAACAAGTTGCAGTAATAAGTTTTACCTGTCAATGAAATTAGTTGTCATGAACACAATTCGGGCCTCTGCAGATGCCACTCCATCCAGAGCATTCAGAAGTCCACTGAAAGTGAGCCTTCCCATGCCCTGAAAGGCCAATGGATCTGTGAGAACACATGGCAAGGAAGTTTGAATTACATTACAAATGCAAAAATATTCCACTGTTTTGTTAACGCTAGGGCCCAACCTTACATTGTCTATTATTATTATTTTATAATTTAATTATAATTCAACATATAAACATATTCAGAAGTCTGTAAGTCATACTCTCTGCAGGCAGAAGATCCCGGCTGACGAAGGCTGCATCCACGTCCTCTAGCAGGATGATGCTTTGCTGCGGAGCGACACTCAGCAGGTGGTTGAGGCGATCGTCAGACAGGCTGCGGTCACTGAGACTCATCAGACAGATGCTGTAACCCAGCTCACCTGCCAGCGCAGTTCTGAAATACCGCCAGAATGGTAAGACTTGGGACTCCAAATTGCACTTTTGCTCTATGTTTAAAATTGCTTTTTTTGCAGCCATACTATACCATTTTTAAAAAAAGTCAGATGTTATTTTCACTGCATCTATAAATAGCAGTATTTGCATTGTATCTATAAACATAGACTATTAAAGATTAATACATACAAATACATAACATTACAGTTATAGACACTACTGTTAAAAAAGTTTGGGTTCTATAAGGTTTTTTTGATGTTTTTGAAAGATGTCTCTTAAGCTCACCAAGGCTGAGTTTATTTGTTCAAGAACTCAGTAAAAACTATAATATTGTGAGGTTCAAATCTACACTCTGTATAAAAACAATACTTTATAAGACACTATTATTCATTCATAGTAACATGAACTGTAAAGAAAGTAACTATACTTACATAAAGCTGCTCTTTCCACAGCCTGGGGGTCCATACAGCAGATAGCCCCTCCTATATGGAATGCCTTATTGAAGCATATTCAACAACAAAACTGAAATTAGATATGAATTGAAACATAAAACAAACACAAAAGCAATACTTTTATTTATTACAATGCTTTTTAGTGACATTAGAGATGTGTACACGCCTTATGTCCTGATATGGAAAAAGTTATCATTTCCTATTTCACCTCTGTCAGTGTACCACTTAGGATTGCCTATGAATTCCTTTACATCATCCACAATCCTCTCCGCCACACCATTCTCCAGCACTACTGAAGACAGGGGTCGTCGTCGCCTTGGAAACCCAAATGGCCTCCACTCCGCTCCAAGTGCAGTGTACATTACAGTCCGGCCATCTTCCTGCTTTAAAGCAAGTTCACGTGCTGCACGGACACAGAATTAATCATTAAAGGGTTAGATCACACAAAAATGAAAATTCTGTCATCATTTACTCATCCTTATGTCGTTCCAAACCCATAAGACTTTCGTTCATCTTCGGAACACAAATAAAGATCTTTTAATAAAACTTGAGAGCTTTCTGTCCCTCCAACTACCACTTTGAAGCTTCAAAACATTCATAAAGAGATCGTAAAACTAATCCATATGGATTGAGCGGTTTAGGCCAAAATTTTCTGAAGAGACACAATTACTTTATATTATGATCAGACTGAATTTAGGCTTTTATTCACATATAAACATTCATCAACTCACACATCATTTGTGTGAGGAAGCTCAATGTTTATATTTGAATAAAAGTCTAGATTAAATCTGTTCATCATATAAAGCGATCGTGTCTCTTCAGAAAATTTGTATTAGTTTTATGATCTCTTTATGAACATTTTGAAGCTTTAAAGTAGTAGTTGCATAGACTGTCAATGGAGGGACAGAAATCTCTCAGATTTCATTAAAAAGATCTTCATTTGTGTCCCGAAGATGAACGAAAGTCTTACGGGTTTGGAACGACATGAAGGTGAGTACATGATGACACAGAACTTTAATTTTTGGGTGAACTATCCCTGTAAGGCTGCAATGCATTTCTAAAGAATTCAGCTGACAGTCACATACCTTCTTGAAGTATGTTGAAGAATATCTGCCGGTCTCTGCCCAGGGCAGTGAAGGTGACGGACTCCCAGGGTGTTCCAGTGTGCAGGTCCACCATCTGCTTTTCCCTGGTCCTCTCCACTCTGATCCACTTCCTACCATACCTGAAAACACACAGCCTCAATTAGTGAGATGGATACGTTTGATCCCTGAGAGGAAGATCAAATCAGCAACAAATCAAATGTAAACTGTCCAAAGTAACATCAAAATACACACAAATATAGAATGCAAGTAATGTAGCAATGGGGAGTATAATAAGGAGAACTACAGTTTGACTGGTAATGCTAGTGGGTCCTTACTCAGATACCAGCCAGCAGTAATACAAATATTAAAAAATAAAAGTCTCTACATAAATTGTGATCTTACCAAATGATGTGGTTGCCTGGACTTGGATGGAAATCAAACTGCGTATGGACTCGCCCACTCTCATGCTGCATATATGAGGTTTCAACACTCAAATGCTGGGTGTGTTTCGCATGTTTAGTGATCCAGCTTAAGAGCCAGTGATAACTTTTATCTCTGCTGGGGACCTCCAGTGTGATCATGTAATGTCTCCTAAAGAAGATCATGCCGACCTGTGCCCCTTTTCTGGCAACTGCAAGTGCTGTGCCAATACCAACTAGCCCAAATCCTGCCCCAAAGTAAGGGTTGTCCTTCAGGGCTCCAATGAAATCTGACAGGGTCATGATGAAGGTGTCTTCTGGTTCTCTTAAGCAATTAGGACAAGTATTTTTGTCCCTTCCATTCAATATGCATCCTGCATTCAGAGCAAATGAGGTGAAACCATTTTCATTTTAATGAGAGACTGATAAAACATTATACTAAGCTTTCACTAATCAGGTCTATATTTTTATTTAAATAACTGCAGAATTAAAAAGTCACTATACTTACGGTAGTGCAAATATCACACCGTATTTTACAAACATTTTCTCTGTTAACTTAGAAAAAAAAGAAAACGGTGACCATCAGGTAAATAGTGCAATTAAGCAGAGCCTGCCTACAGTAAGCAATCCTTCTCTTTCATTGCAGCGTAAACAAATCGTTCTTTTGGGTGAGTCGAATCTTTTCAATGACTCGGTTGAACCAATTCACAAATCAGTCCTACTTTAAATTTGTTTTTTTTAAACCAGTTCTTTCAGACAAACTGTTCAAAAGAACCGATTCACTAAAATGAAATGTTCAAATCACATGGCGACCTCTGTTTTATTTCCGTTGTCCGAGAAAATAGTTCCGTATGAAATGTGTTTCACATTAATAGTTCCGTTGTGACTGTTTACGACGCAGTCTCGTTATGACACTTTTAGGTATCCTTATGAACAGTTAAATGTAGATTTGGGGTATTTTATAATTGATAATTCTTCAAAAATGTATACAATATTATTATGTCAGAATTAATGTTCCTCTTTGAACAGAAAAGGCCCAGAAATGACGCCGCTTACATTGTTTCCATCATAACAAATGAAGGTAATTTCTTATCATATAATTTAAGTAATGAGTACAATAAAGGTTTTTTATTTAATGTGTTATCACTATAATTGTCTCTTGATGCTGAACAGAGCAGTTTGCTGTAACTTAACCCATCTTCTGCGCTTCCTTGTGAATGTGTTGTTTATGTTTATCAGAGCAAATGAAACACGAACCTAGGCGCAGTAGGTCTAAAATCTGTTTAATAAAAACGTGTTTGTTCCAACAAAACCTCCTTTCAAATGTTCACATAATATTTATCGCACTGTATACTGTTACTGTTCATTGCTAATCATGTCCTTATGTTGTGTTAACTGACAAGAACCCTGATCAGCTTTCAATCTCAAGTCTGGTATTCCATAAACCATTAATCATTTGATCTCATTGGTGATGCCGAACAGTTGTGTTGCCCTGAGAGACAGAAACACTTCATGGTCCTGATGCTGTAATGGAGTTTTACCCCTCTTGACTTACTGATGTCCTGTGGAGTTTTGCCCGAATTATAACATGGACCAACAAGAGCCTGGATGTGATGCAGAACAGCTCATACATTTGGAAAATAATGCAACAGATACACCTGAAGGTAAAATACAATAATGCTCATACAAAACAAATATGCTTATTAATTATATATTAAGTAAGACATAGTCCTTTGGCATGCATGGGGCTCTCGAATATTTGATTTTGATTGGTCAGTTGTTAGATTCACATCTGTCATATCTCTCTGTGTCCTAATAAAATCATTACGACTCAGATCAATGTTTTATGTTTGTTTATTTGTATATAAATATACTATACAATCAGCCAGTTATGATCGCAAAATCTCGTATAACCCTGAAACTAGGTAATTTTGTAATAATGACAGGCTGACAATACATTATCCCACATATATATCAGGTATGAATTTGTCTTTTGTCGATAATACGAAGTGTTTTATTTTCTTTCTGTTGTAGTTTTGTCTCATTTGAATGGGACAGATATGCCTGTGCAATCTAAAAGAAGGAAAAGTATGGCCAAAAAATTAAAAGCTTTAACAAAAAAGGGGAAAAAATCGACCACCATCACCCAAGGAAAGTCTCCATCTAAAGGTAAGTACCATGAATGTTATGATTAAAATAATTGTAATCCCAGGTCTGACCAGGTCCCATTTTTCTATTTAGTGGGACATGTTGCAGAAGGCACCGAACACATGTTTCGCACCCACATCTGCTCCGAATGTAGACGCTGTTTCAAGACTCGCTCCCATTTGATAGAACACATGCGCATCCACTTTCCCGACCCCACTCTGCAATGTCCCACCTGCAAACACCATTTCACCAGCAAGAGTAAGCTACGCATCCACATGCTGAGAGAGACGGGACAGAAACTACACCAGTGTCATCTATGCGAGTACGGAGCGGTGGAACGCAACTCTCTCCGACGACACCTTGCCAGTGTGCACGGGCATCAAGAGGATGAAGCTCCCAACGAAGAGCTGTTTAAGTGCCCAACTTGCCAAAAGACATTTAGTCAGAGTCAGGCATTAAAGATCCATATGAAATCTCACAATAAGACACAAGATGGACAGCCATTGATTTGCTTTCATAAAGGCTGCTCATTTCAGTGTACAGAAAAAAAGCAGCTTCAAAAGCATGTATTAGATGCTCACCAAATTGAGGCCGTAGAGTGCCGTCATCACGCCTGTGGCTCTTTCTTCGAGAGTCAAGAAGACATGGAGAAACATTTCCGCATGCATCAGGCTTATCACTGCCCACACTGTGACTTCTCATGCTCAAATAAGAGCCATTTTCAGCAGCACAAAAGACAAGGACATCCAGGGAAACAAGAACTGAACTGTAGCTTCTGCCCTTTCTCCACCCTCAACCCTGTAGAGTTCGATCAACATGTTGGTCACTTTCATGCCAATGAGAAAACACAACACTGCCCGCAGTGCAGCTTTGTAACAGCTCACAAAAGAGTCCTGAAAAGACACATGCTGATGCATACTGGTAAGATATTTAGTTTCTCTAGATAGTTCTTTAAGTGCTTATAGGGTTAGGTCACTCAAAAGAAAATTCGGTTATCATTTACTCATACTGTTGCCATTCCAACCTTGTATTATTTCATGAAATATTTTCATGAAATACAGAAGATATTAGGCTCTATTCCATACAGAGGTGGACAAAGTACACAACTTCCTTACTTGAGTGAAAGTACAGATACTACTGGTCAAATATTACTATAATTCTGGAGTAAATGTCAATGCATTGTTTTATTATTGTTGTATGTAATACTTACAGTACCATATGCCTCTGAATTTATGCCTGCCTACCTACCCTCATATCAATATCAGATTTATTTCTAGAACACAGCTCCAGTAGTGGGATTGAATGTGAGATTGAATAAGTGCACTCAATAACGTCCACAATGGTTTCGGACACCCAAATGGCTGTTCCCTCAAATAGTGCCCTATTTAAAGTATTTTGGCTTTTAGCATGAATATGTTAGCCTTACTGTTATCTATAAGCTAATGTGCTGCAAAACAATGACAAAATTTGCATTTAGAAGACCAAACCCAACGTTGAAAATGAAAATCAGGTTGATGTCAGTTGATGTCAACCCGACTTTCATTTCCAACCAAAATGCAACCCCTGCAACCAAAATCATCCCCTGACTGACGTTACTACTTTCTACTCAAGGACCTTGACAGAATTGTAGTGGAGTAAAAAGTATGATATTTGTCTTTCAAATGTAGTGAAGTTAAAGTAAAAAGTTTCCAGAAAAAACAATACTCAAAGTACTCAAAAAGTGTACTTAAGTACAGTACTATGTACTTTGTACTTGTTACTGTCCACCTCTGATTCCATACAATAAAATACATAAATGAAACAAAAGTAGTCCATACAAATTGTGTGATATATTCCAAGTATTCTGAAGTCATGCAATACATTTCTGTAAGGAACCAAGTGAAATGTATTCCCTTCTGCTGTAGCTCTCAAATTTCATAGTATTCGCACAAAGCTATAGTTTGGCTGCAGCAAACTTGAAATACTGGATAGCACACAAGTTTACTTGGATTGCTTTTATGATACTTTTACAGTGTTCTTTTGTCCTTTTTGGAGTTTGGCAGTATTAATCACCATCCACTTTTATTTTGTGGAAAAGAGCAGCGTGGATATTCTGCTTTACATCTTAATTTGCGTTTTACACAGGGTTTAAAAATGACATGACAGTGAGAAAATGATGATAAAATTTTTATTTTTGAATGGGCTATTCCTTCCGAATTACATATTGGCCATGGCTAGACATATTTAACTTTTGTATTTACAGGTGAAAAGCCCCACAAATGTACGCAATGTGACTTCAGATGCCGTGATGAAACGTACCTTTCAAAGCACATGCTGACGCACTCCAGTGACAAGCAGCACATGTGCTCAGAATGTGGATATGTTACGAAATGGAAACACTATCTCAGTGTCCACATGCGTAAGCACGCAGGAGATCTGAGGTTTGTACCTTGATTGTAATTAAAATGTGATTAAAAAAACAAAACATTTCAGTTTATTTTACTGAACTGCCTCTTCTCTCTTAGGTACAAATGTAATCAGTGTCCATATCGTTGCCACCGCATCGATCAGCTGAACAGCCATAAACTCCGTCACCAGGAAAAATCCCTGATCTGTGAGGTGTGTGCGTACTCCTGCAAGAGAAAAACTGAACTGCGCAACCATATGCGGCTGAAGCACTCCACAAACGTAGATCCCCAACCTCCTGTTTACCAGTGCAAGTTTTGCCCTTACACAACAAAGTACCGGCAAGCCCTGCATAATCACGAGAACTGCAGGCACACCCGGACACGCGTGTTCCGCTGCGCACTTTGCCATTACACCACATTTAGCAACACCGGCCTCTTCCTGCACAAAAAGAAATCTCACGGATATGTGCCAGGAGATGTGGGCTGGCTTGAGAAGTATGCAGAGAAAGAGAAAGAGCAGAGCTCTGCGGATTTGACACACAACTTTTTCTCCAAAACTGCAGCACCTCAGACTTCAGATTCAGAATACAGGGAAGAAACAGGGAATACAAAACAGTCTAATAAGACTATAGATGACTCACAAGATATGTCTATAAATGATAATGAGGAAGAAGCAATAGCAGCCACTATTGAACAAACTGAGGAAATGACTTTAGTACGGCAGGCCAGCCTTGGTATTGAGTCTGCAAGAGAAGAGGCAAGTAATCTTTCAGAAGGACATCCAAATGATGAAGAACAGTGCGGCACCCCACTTTTTACTTCCCAAACTAGCACGAATAGCACACAAATGATACTTGTTGAGACAGTAAACATACAGGACACTGCATTTGATGTACAAGATAAGAGTCATGTTGGATTTCACACATTGCATACAATCCACCAGAACTTTCCAGAACCATCAGTTGAGGATGATGCAGCTTGTGAGGATCAAAGTGACTCTGAAGACCTGCCACCAGTGACAGAAACTGTAAGGAGCATGGAGGGACTCCGTCAGGATAACTCTGTAGAGCCCTCAGCTTCTGAGAGTCGTCTGCAGGTAATGAGAAAACAGGATAAAGACCAGGCTGAAGCACTCATACTAGAAGGCAGGGTGCAGATGCTTGTTGTCCAGACGCGGGACAATGTGTTTCAGTGTAGCCGTTGCTCCTATGTGACCAGAAAGCATGCAGCATTAATCCGGCACTGCAAGTCATCTTGCCAGGTCATGAAAGCAGGATTACGTTGCCAGGACTGTGGCATGAATTTTAAACAGCAACGTTCTTTGAACACCCATCGCCTCCGGAAATGCCTGCTGAGGGGCAGAAAGAAGTTTGATTTAGCAAGCACTGTAGGTAAATCAGGGAGTTGTGTAGCTAGTTCAGGGAGTGATGCATCTATACAGATCCAGAGTTTGACTCATAAAACAGGATCCCTCAAAAAACAACCTGAACCTTTTAAAGTCACTGATTCTACAGATTCAAGAGTAAAAGGTTCAGCTGAACATGAAGGCCCACTGACTTCTGTTATAAATGTAGTAAATGAGACTGATTCAAGCACATCTGAAGGAGGGAAGGCAACTGTCGGGAGTAGAAACAAGCTAGCGGAAGTGGAGGGATCTGTAAATGATGAGACCTCTGGCTATATTGAGGATGATGGTAGGTATACTTGCAGAATATGTCCTTTCTCATCTGTCAGGAAAGTCACAATAGATCGGCATTGTGCAACATGCAGCGGAAACACCCATAAGGTACATCTGGCTGAAATGGGAGAGCAGTTTGAGCAAGAGGATAATCCTAGCGACTCAGACCATGATCAGGAGGAAGATGGGGCAAATGACTCAGAAAGAGATTCAGGAGAAGAAGAGAGACCTCAAAACCCCAAACCTCGATTCTCATGTCCCAACTGTCCTTTTCTCTGTCACCAGAAGAGAGCTCTAGCAAGCCATGAAATAAAGGGCTGTTTAAAACCAGGTGAATTACAGTGTCCACACTGTTCATTTGTTGCCAAATCAGAAAAATCTCTCAACCATCATATTCTGGGTCACAAGAAAGACAAGAAGGCTACTAGAGGTAAAATGTCTGGTAATCTCCAGTGCAATCTTTGCTCCTTTACCTGCAAACAAAAGCGCTGCCTGACACAGCATGTTGCCGTGAAGCATGAGGGAGTCCGCCCTCACCGTTGCCGCTTCTGCTCATTTAGCACAATTCGTCGCTACCGGCTGGAGGCCCATGAGTCCCTGCACACAGGTGTTGGGAGACATAGCTGTGAACTCTGTGGCCAAACTTTCGGCACCACGTCCAGACTACGCTTACACCATCAACGCATTCATGACAAACAGGCAACGCACTTCTGTTCACTTTGCGATTACAGAGCATATAACATCAACGACATAAATCGCCACAACTTGAGCTGCCACACTGGTGATCTTGCCTACAATTGCAGCCAATGCAATGCACGTTTCAGCTCTGAAGTTGCCCTGAAGCAGCACTACCACAGAGCACATCCAGATGCTAACAGCCTGTCTTGCACCCAGTGTAACTTTACCTGCTGCCGCCAAGCTGCTCTCAAAGCACATGTGCAGCGTGAACATTCTGAAATCAAGACAAAAGATCCTCAAGATGGTCCGGAGAAACCAAGTAAGATATCCATCAACCATCAGTGCTTGATTTGTTCCTTCAGCACTCATAAAAGGCTTCTTCTGGTCCAGCACATGTTAGATGAGCATGAAGATGGCCCAGCAGAGGAGAAAACTCTGAAGTGTGATGTTTGTGGTTTCTCTTGCACCCACCAAGTGGTGTTTGACCAGCATGTGCGGTCACATGGAGGAACCTGCCTCTTTAAGTGCACCGAATGCAAGTTTTCCACCAGGAATAAACAGAAGATCACGTGGCACATTCGAATCCATACAGGAGAGAAACCTTACCACTGTGAGATGTGCAACTATGCATGTGCTGATCCTTCAAGACTAAAGGTATGAATGATTATTAGCTAAGATGGGGATTCAAGGTTGGGGGATTTGGGTTATGACTTTCAATTCTGTTGATGCTCTTTATTTTAGTATCATATGAGGATTCACATGGAGGAGCGTAAATATCTCTGCCCAGAATGTGGCTACAAATGCAAATGGGTCAACCAATTAAAGTATCACATGACAAAACATACAGGTATGTGCTATAGTCTAACTTACTCTAACTGTAAAGTTCCCGCACACCTTGATGTTTTATCCTCGTTTCTAACAGGTGCCAAACCGTACGTATGTGAGGACTGCGAGTACCGCACCAACCGTGCCGATGCCCTGCGCATCCACCGGGAGACACGCCACAGAGACGTGCGTTCCTTCATATGCGAGAAGTGTGGAAAGGCTTTCAAGACGCGCTTTCTGCTCAAGACACACCAGAGAAAGCACAGTGAGGAGCGGCCTTACGTGTGCTCCGTATGTCAAAGGGCGTTCCGCTGGCCTGCGGGTCTCCGCCATCATTACCTGTCCCACACCAATCAGCTGCCATTTAAATGCCTCTACTGTCCCTACCGGGCTAAACAGAAATTTCAGGTTGTGAAGCACCTTCAGAGACACCATCCAGACTTGCCTGTCCAAGATGGTGTGGGTAAAGACCAAGAGGCCTCTAGTATGGGTACACAGAAGACATGGCTTGAGGAAGAAGAGAGACAAGAGGATGAGCAAACTGCTTTATAGCACATGCAAACAGCAAGGGACATGTAACCATGCACTGTTTCTGTATTCATTTTTTCAAGTGACATTTGTTCATCATGTGAAAGTATAACATGTCTTTGTATTCATAACCCTCAAACCACACGTAATAAACTTCTTTTTTTCAGTATGTTTATTCCTTCAAGACAATAAAAACATATATTTACCAGGGCATGTTCATAATACGAGCATAAGATACATTTAATTTGAACACTTGCTTTTGGGTTATTTATAAAAGGTACTTTACCGTACTCAATTACATAAATCCAAATAATAATGTACAACCTGCATTCTACCCTTATTGTGTAACTTTCAAACAGAAAATAAATATTCTGATTATCAGTATGCTCAATATTGCATAGATTAAATAATCGAAAGTAAAATCTGCATTTACCAAATAAACATTTCTGCACCATACGAGAGTCTTTTTTTTTTTTTTGAGAAGGCACTACAAACACCATGCAACAATTGAGGTACTCTAATTTTTTTTTAATTGCTATACTATTGCTGTTTAAATAAAGCACAAAACGTTTTCTCTGCCTTTTACAATTTACAGATTTGTCTGAGAAATATTAGCTCTTCAGAACAAGTTTCAAGCATTGTAAATGAAACTCCTGGAATTGTGAAATCACAGCTCTGCGATTTTGATATGAACATAGATGGAGGATGGATGGATACTCGTTCCGTCTTTGGACAACAGATGCACATGGCGATATCCTGAAAAGAGAAACTTTTTATTTGCAAGAAAGCCAATTTAATTTTTTATTATTTCAGAGCATAGGCCTAAAGACACTGGGTCTCATTCACTAATAATTGCATACAAGCATTCTTATGTGATCAGAAAAGATTTTCCCACAAAATTTCGGCCGGGTTCACAAGAGGATATATAAACACACACCACATTTTTCTAATGCCATCTGGAACCTGTGTAAATGTAGTTTCAATTGGTTCTCAATTTTATCTTAAATTCATTGATGAATGAGGTTTTCTGTTTGGAAACATTCACACAAAGGCTGTGTTTGCATAGTTAGTGAATGAGACCAAAACTATTTTTTCTTTTGTTAAAATGGCCTACCTGGTTGAATACAGGTAAAAGGAAGAGTGTATTGCCCTATGAAGTCATTCCTAGATGCTTTATCATAGTCTTCAACTACAAACCGCACCAGTGCCAGCTCAGGGGTGTGGATTGTGAACTGCAACGATTCATTCCAACATGGGTTGAATCCTGTCCAGATGAAAAATAATAATTAAAAAAATCACTGCAAGTAGCATTAATTAAAGTTTTCCAATGGTCTGTAAATGTATATTTCCATGGTAAAGTTGCATTACTGAACTCTTAACAGTTTTGTCAACATGCAAAATGTTTCATTTGTCTATCTTGAAATTATTTGGAAACACTTCAGAGCATTTAACCTTCACTTCCTCACCATTGTTGTCAATATATTTGGTCTCCTGTTTGGCTTGATCCAGAGGAACACCATAAATTTCCACCCTTACCAGGGGGTCTACAATGGACCATTCTTTTTGCCTTACTTTAGGGAGCTGTTGTCCACTAATAACCTAAAAAAAAACAAAGAACAATCAACAAATAAAATCTCAAAGTGAAATGGCAGAAGGAACACAAATACTGTTTAATACCTTCACAGAGAAGAGTAAAGGGTGGTAATCCTCACGTTCCTCAGGTTTTTCAGGATCAAAGGGTCTCTCTCTGTTGCACAGTATCTCAGGTTTTAGAACGTATCCAGTGCAGCCATTCTGAGTAAACAGCCCATCATTAAGATCCATTTCCATTCCTGCAGTCTGGAAGTTTAATGCCACTACGAATAAGGAACACATTACAGTAAATACACTGTCCACTTTACAACACATTAGCCATCTTTCCCTGCTCCTTTTTACATCGAGCGTTTGTCTGCCATGGACCCATTATTCCACTCTCTAGTACTGACATAATGGTGTGTAATTCAATATCTACCATACTGACCAATCTGGCATCCCATGTTCCACATGTCCAGTGGACAGTAATTTGATGAATCCGTTCTCATTCCACTTGGATACACTCTTGTCAGCTGCCTGGTGTTATGCAGAACAAAATCTGAACCTGACAAAATTTCAGAATTTCATCATTCATCACTTTACATACTATTTATATTTTTGTAAAGAAATTAAAAGGTAAAGAGCTGATTAAACTCCTTTTGTGTTCCACAGAAAACACATAACAGCATACAGATTTGGAACAACATAAGTTTGAATATATGCAGACAGGATTTTCAGTTTTTGGGCAAACTATCCGTTAAAAAAAAGTTCTGACCTGCTTCCTTGGAATATTTACGGGCTTTAGACTCAGAGAACGATGACATCTCATCAGGCTTTGCAGAAGTGCGGGAATGTTCAAAGCTGTGGAAATGTACGCTGTTACAGAACATCAGGTCTGAGAGCTCTTTGCATAGTTTTTGCTTCGATTTCTACATAGGGGAAAAAGCAAGCAATCAAAAACAATGTTAAACAAGGAAGTGGAAAACAATAACTGAGCTTTTTCTCAGTTTCTCAATATTTCCACTGTTACCTTTGCTGTTGGTGGACTCTCCGATGCCGGACAGTCCTTATTAATTTCTGCTGCCTCGTCCTCATCACTGACTTCATCTGTGAGGCTCTCTGATTCATTTCCAATCTTCTTCCCTTTTAACAGAATCTTCCTCTTAAGTGCCTGAAAGAAATGAGACAACAAATACACCTGTTTGTCATCCCTTTTATTAAAGGCACACTTTGCAAGATTTGTACCTTAATATAACAGCTTCGAAATAATTTATATGTTAAATGAACTTGTAGTGGGACGAATCATCCCCATAGCAAAGCGGGGGGGAACGCCGCTTGCCAAACCAGCAATGCAGGTTTGAGAGGTGGCGTCCCGACAAATCTTACGAGAATCACGACTTGCTTTACGGCACAACGTCACATACATCAACAACATATGAATCAGCCTCTATGGAAGACACTAGCACGCATTTCCGACGTGAATCATGGCAGAGTCGACGAAGAAAACTAAGAAAGCGGTTGGAAGAGTCAAGGAAAAGAAAACGACGGCTCTGCGTGAGTGGTATTTACGACAGTAACGTTAAATACAAGTACTCCACAGCGACTCTAGGGGGCGCTGTTTGAGAAAAACGGAAACTGCATAATGTACCTTTAACAGATATTTAAAAACAAATCAATATCCAACAATAGGTGATGCACATTTTTTTCATATGTGAACATCAATAGTTAATGAAAGTGCCCATTGCAGTATAAGTATTATGATTCTAATTCAATTATCATTTATTTGTATAGCGCATTTCACAATACATATCATTTCAAAGCAGCTTTACAGAAAATGCATGTGTCTACATTACAATTTAGAGTGATCTGTTATCAGAATTGACTGTGTCCAAGTACATATACAAATCACGCAGATAGCTAACCATGTATTAATAATTATAAGACCATACATTATTTTAAGATCCATGTGAGTCATCCATGTTTTTCAAACAGAAGTCAATAAGAGCAGTTACGTTAAGTGCACCACTATCACTATCACTATAAGGCCTTATAGCTCACCTCTGGGGATGGGAGTTCACTGGCCACTTTGGCGTCTACTGTGCTCGTCAGCAACATATTTCCCAGGATATCTCTGAAAAGTCGAGCCATGACTTCCTGTTGCTCTATGCTGCAGTGGTTTTCAATGGACACGATGAGTGGATACTCAGATGCCTGAGAGTAGGAATGATGGTAAGATTAAGAAATCTAGCAACAGATTATAATGTAATATTTGGCTAATACTATAATATAAATAATCATGTATTTGTACATGTGTTGGGGCATAAAGATCACCTTAAAGGCATAATTTGCAATAGTAGTAATCACGTCTTTGAGGAGAATCTTAGATGTGAATGTGTGTCCATGATAAACTACCGGCTCCCCATTCGCTCCATTCCAGCAGTCCACCTCTACACACCTGCAGCCTCGCTTCAGAGCCCTTCAGATGTTCAACCCAGCACAAATGAACAACCACAGTTATAAACACAGAGAACAAAGCACAATGTATTCAACTAAGCAAACACACGTTTTCTCTGAAGTTACAGTGTGTGAACAGAAACATTCTATTATTATACTCTTAAAAATAAAGGTTCGTGATTGGTTCCATGAAGAACCTTTAATATTTATGTAACCTTTCCTTCAAACAAAAGATTCTCTATAGTGGAAAAAGGTTCTTCAGATTATTAAAATGTTCTTTTACAATAAGTAAAAATGTAAAAATTTTGAGAAATGTTTTCACTGAAAGGTTCTTTGGGGAACTGCGAAAACCTCCATTTGGGACGTTTATTTTTAAGAGTGTATGTGTGTGAGATATTACTACTTACATGCTCATAAAATCCTTTTCTACAAATAATATCATCAAAGATAAGTGTAATCAAGTAGACACATTGTAACGTGCAGTTCTACATCTGTTTTGTTTCATTGTGTTTTGCTTCTGTTTTCCCTGTTCTGGTTTGTCTGAGTTCCCTGTGCTTATTAGTTTCCATAGTTCCTAATTTACGCACATGTTTTGTTTTTCCGTCAATTACTCTGTCTATGTATTTAAGCTTTCAGTTCATTCAGTTCTTTGTTCGGTCTCACTTCCGTCTTTATGTGGTTATTATACTATTACTACTGAAATCTTCTGCTTGTTCTTGTTGGATTATTATTAAAGACTGATTTTGTTGTTTACTCCTTCGTAGTGTGCTTCATTGGAGCCACTTCACCATTACACACATGGCTGTATTACCATAAATAAGCAGAACTCACTGGATGTAGGCTTCAACGCTGCTTGGTCCTTTTAGCTGGTCCTCCATGAGGTAAGTGTTGTGTGAGGACGAGATGTAATAGTGGGCAAGAGGTTGGCTCAAGTCTTGAAAGAGGCCCTGCCGCTCTGGATTGAAGATGGATCCCTCAGGAGACGTCAGGTACATTAGGAACCCATCGATTGACATCGAATGATTCATTCTGGCTGTACAAGAAGACAAAATGAAGCCTCTTATCTGATCAAACTTCCATCGTTACTCAGTAATCATGATGTAAAGAACCACTTCACCGTTGGCCAGCGATCTAGATGAAGTGCTCAACTACTCCATTATTAATAGCTAGAGGACCCAGATGTATTTTCCATTAATTTTCTTCACAGGCATGCAAATAATTCTTCAATTGAATTTTTTCTTTTTTAACCAACCAGTTCTGAAATTAATTGAATATTCATACTTGTAAATCTAAAGCAAGGGTCTTCAAAAGTGGGTACATGTCATGATCCCTTGGGGACCAACGGTGGTACTGCAGGGGTCTACCAATTACTATTCAGTCTGAAACTATTTTTTATTGGGAAAAAAATATTTAAATAATAGTTAATAATTCAAATAATAATAATTTTTAAATATTATAAATAAAAAATATATAATAAAATATATTATTTTGTATAATAAAAATATACATTATACTAAAATGCTGCACTAAGCTAACTTTCAGCTAAGTGTTTTATTTTCCCTCATACATTAAAATATAATTAAAATGTATCAGAATTTATGTAAATTATACCCCTTTTTCAACAGGGCATCAACTATTTCATTGATTAAATATTAAATTGTGAGGAAATATTAATATATATTACAAAATTTGGTAACACTTTATTTTAGGGTCCAATTCTCACTATTAACTAGTTATTGTTAACTAGTGACTCTATTCTACATCCCTTAATACTACCCAATACCTAAACTTAACAACTACCTTACTAACTATTAATAAGCAGTAATTAGGGAGTTTATTGAGGCAAAAGTCAACAGTAATAGTTAATAGTTAATTAATAGTGAGAATTGGACCCTAATCTGAAGTGTGATAAACCCAAAAATGATAAACTGAATAGTTGTGGTTATCATTACCTGTGTTTGACGGCTCATAGCGATCAATCAGCTGAAGGGCATGTTCATAACTGGCCTCCCCCTCTAGCTGCTCCTCTCTCAGGAACTCCTCCAGATCACACTGAGACAAGATCTGTCCATCACTGGAATAATCCTGGAATAAATCCAGCACCTCTATTCTCTCGGTGAGCATCTTATAGAACTCCACAAACTCCTGATCTTCCAGGGTTCCTGACTCAGACTTATCTGCCCTCTGCGGACAAAAACATCAACAAATGACGAACAGGTTCAACATGATGAAAATATATGATGCAAAATCACATAAACAACACTTAAGCACCATAAAAAGACAGTGTGCATGTTCTTCATTCATGTCCACGTTCATCATTTTCAGCAGTTTTTTTGTCTCCCTAAAATTCATTCTGCCATCCTTGTTCCGATCTGCTTTCGAAAACCAGTCTGAGATCCATCTGAACGGAGTGGTTGAGGTTGATAATATAAGTATGATAGTTGATAATCTATCTATCTATCTATCTATCTATCTATCTATCTATCTATCTATCTATCTATCTATCTATCTATCTATCTATCTACTGTATCTATCGAACTGTTTTAATATTTTGAATAAATCTATAAAATATAATAATGATCAGAACTTGCCTCAAGCAAAATTATAGCATAAAAAAGGGAAGAAAATATATTTTTTATAACAAGGATACTGGTCAAGTTTGGTGCTCTCATCCATGTTCTCAATGTTCTCCATGAGGGCTCTTACGCCCTGAATCCAAGCCTGAGCTTCCTCCGCTGACTCGGCCACCAGATCCAGGTTTCCTCTGCGGCCGCGGAACACCAGTGTGAAGCAGCGGTCAGCGGGAAACTCATCCGCTACACTGAGGAGCATCTCCGACTGATGTCCCTCACGAACAGCCTCCACATCACTGATGGAGACTGGGGGAAAAAAGTAAAGATTTTTTTTCAATATTTCAGAGCTCTCCTTCTGAGTTTTTATTTTTTAATAAACGTTATAGTGCCTGAAAAGCAAGCTTCATTATTACCAATTGCTCATTCCTTTACTATTGTAGAGCATAGTGAACCAATGGCGCTCTTAATATCATTAGAAGCAGATGAAGATATTCTTTTGATTTTAAGTCTTGAAGATAAGATAAGTCTTTTTTTCAGAAACCATTGTCATGGTGGATTTCCAACTACAGTCATCTGATCTTCCCTGACATGTCTACTTTTATTCCTCATCATAAAGACCTTTTGGATAATTTCTAACCTTTAGGCAATTATTTTCTATGCAATACCTCATATAAGTCTGCTTGAATGTTTTTGGGTGTTTTTTTGGCCCGCCACCTATATTTTTCTTACAAAATCAGTCATTTTTAGCTCAATCTTGAATTAATTATGCACACAATCTTTAAAACTAGACATGAACTAACATGATTACTATAAGCCATGATAATTACTAAAAACATCAACTCATTGACGACATACAGGTAGAATAAGAGTTTATTGCCCAGCTGGATTTATATGCGACAGTCTTGCAGTCCTCCTGAAGTTTGTAGTGCCGCTGACGCTTCCACATACGAGACTTCACCTTGCGTAAAAACATCCCTGCCTTCAGTGCTTCAAGGTTTTGATGACTCCGTCCACCTGCTAGAAACCGAGAAATGGCCATTAGTAGTGTTCAGAAAGACCAAGCTTATTTAAAATGGACACACACACACACACACACACACACACACACACACACACACACACACACACACACACACACACACACACACACACACACACACACACACACACACACACACAAGTTTGTCTACTCACAGCATGTTTGAGGTGATTCCATTTTCTATAATGCACCTTTTCTGCAGACACAAAGTACATCACTGTCTCACCAAAAAGTAACATTTTAGGAACTTCTTTTGTTAATACATCACTATAGTGGTAATAGGCTAATAAAGGAAAAGACAGACTGCTGAGAATTTTGAACTGAGAGTTGATTGAAATAGCTCAATGTAAAGATCTCTCCATCACTGTATTCTGTACACTTAGATATATTAAGCATTTAGTCCCACTAACTAACAGCTTGTTTCATCTTGAGGTGTCAATGATGTGACTCCTTACGAGTGTTGTGCTATAGTGAGACAAGAGCTCACAAGCTTCTTTCAAACTGTTGTTGCATGTTGTCATATCTGCTTTTTTTCTTCTTCAGTGAAAACATGCACAGGCTAAATAAAATCTATAAACAGGCTGATTGCATAACTAATTTTCCTATATTATAATGGGGAGGAAACTAGTATATTCCTCCAAAGTGAAAAAACCCCCCCAAAACAAGTTCATCCAGGCACAAGTGAAGTGCCCTCAGGCGTGACATACAGAGTCATGAGTCATGGCTAAATATGTCTCTGAGATCCACACGATCCTCTACTGGTACCATCATTATGTTCTGTTATATCCCAAGTGGATTAAGCAGAATCAAATTTAGCTCTTAAATGTTTCCTGCCATTATTCTGTATTGAACAAATGGATATTATATAGCATTACTAGTCTTCACTGTGATTTAAACCCTAAGTGAGGCGTTAGCAAAAACATAATTTGTTTCGAAATGTGCACAATCCTAAAATATTGCAATTACAGAGTTTTAGTTCAAATGAGGAAAGGAAACTAACAACAGTAAATGCTGACAAAGTAATTCTCCTAACACAAAGAGAGTCTGGAGAGGGCTGAAGCAAATATTGAGGAGTGACAGGAAAAGAGGATAAGCAGAACTCACCGGACTGAAGCACGTCTGATACACAAACATCAGATGAGGAGGATGGGCTTTGAGTCTTTGCTGCTGCGTGTGCACGGCTGGGAAAACAGAGCCGCAGTCTGGGCTGCTTTCACAATGATGCATAGCCAGCCTCCTTCCTACACCCCTTCCTCTGCCTCATTCCGTCCTAGACACTCCCACTTTTCCTTTTTTTTTTTTCCTGCCTTATTAGGTGCAATAGTTGTTTTCTGCTCTTGTCAAAAATACAGCAAATATTTGAAACAATCTGCATTTCGAACAATTGATGAATGATAAACAATTTTACACCATAGGCCTATACAATATACAAAGTCTATAAAAGATACAATTTCCATAAATAGACAGAATAAAAAAAAGACACATTTTAAACAAGTGTTCACCTTATGCACAATATGTACAATTTCGTATTTTGTGATGCATTACAGTAAATAACATAAATTATTGAACTCAAAAGAGTGTCTTGAATTATAAACCCATTTGGACACCCAAGCATAAATTAGCAGGATGTACAGAATGGTGAAGTCTTTGCCAAGCGCAACCCACATTTACATTCATATTTACATAAATTCATTTGGTAAAATTGACTTACAAATGAGGAAAGATACAAATACAAGCAAAGCATAGAAATGCTAAAATATCTTTAGAAGCTTAATTCAAGACCCCCTGGACATATACCCAGAAATATCATAATACTGAGTTTATATATTTAAAGGTTAATTCATTTAGTATTATTTTTAATACAAAATGTTGATTTGGCATGTACATTTGCTACATTATATCTTTTTGGTTTCTTAGTTACCTTTACTTGTTTGCATGAATTAAAGAGAGTAGAACATTTATGCAAATATTCTGAACTACTATTTTATTACTATTGTTTTAATGCAGATGAATATGCTGCATCTGTCCTGATGTGCAACATGTCAGGATTATGCAGAGGTGGACAAAGTACACAACTTCCTTACTTGAGTGAAAGTACAGATACTACTGGTCAAATATTACTCCGCTGCAAGTAAAAGTTGTAAAGACTGATATTTACTTAAGTAAAAGTACAGAAGTACTTGTTTTTAAAAGTGCTTAAGTATCAAAAGTAAAAAGTAAATGTCAATGCACTGTTTTATTATTGTTGCATTGTATGTTGTATGTAATACTTAAAGTACCTTATGCCTATGAATCTATGCCTGCCTACCTACCCTCATATCAATATCGAATTTATTTCTAGAACACAGTTCCAGTAGTTGGATTGAATGTGAGATTGAATAAGTGCACTCAATAATGTCCACAATGGTTTCGGACACCCAAATGGCTGTTCCCTGAAATTTAAAGTTTTTGGGCTTTTAGTATGAATATGTTAGCCTTACTGCTATAAGCTAGTGTGCTCCAAAACAATGACAAAATTGGCATTTAGAAGACCAAACCCAACGTTGAAAATGAAAATCAGATTGATGTCAGAATCCAACGTCAGATTGACGTTAATTTCCAACGTTGGACAGATGTGGTATTGTGGTTGAAAATGAAAATCGTGTTGACGTCAGAAACCAACATTAGTCGGGTTCTAATGTCAACCCAACTTTCATTTCCAACCAAAATGCAACCCCTGCTACCAAAATAGTAAAAAAAGTAAAATGTAAGTAAAATGTTTCCAGAAAAAATAATACTCAAGTAAAGTACAGATACTCAAAAGGTGTACTTAAGTACTGTACTCAAGTAAATGTACTTTGTTACTGTCCACCTCTGGTATTATGCATTTTTATGCTCTGCATAAATCAATAAATTAGCTTTTTGATTTGACTTTTGTTGAAGATGCTTCAACCATCATATTGGTTTTAATTTACAGTAGGGCTATATTTTCTTACATTTCCATTTCTTCCAAGACTGATTAAATGCATGAGCAATCTTGCACATAAGTGCAGGAAATACATACATCAAAAGCTAAATACAGATTTTGCGATTAGTTTATATCATAAATTGTAGGTGGTTCAATAAATATAACCTGTCATTTAATCATTATGTAATATCCCATACAATTTTGAATCACTGTTTAGGCCTATTTATAAATAGCTGAAATTCTTGGCAGCATGTATTCAACAGCGTGTACAGAAAGCATCCTCTTGGGTTTTGGTCCTCAAGAAGCCCTAATGAACTCTTCAGGCCAATAAAGTCAACTAAGGTCACGTCTTCTCTAAATATGACAGATAACATTAAAAGGTTTTCGGTAACAAGAGTAGAATTCACTGTGTTTCTCGGATGCTATTCTATTCACATAAAATCAAAAGAAGAGTATGCCTACACTGTGACTGTATTCATTCCGTAGACCTACTAAAGAAGTAAACATATTTAATACACTGAAAACATACTAAATAATTTATCTTACCATTGTCATTTATGCATCTTACCCATTCTATAGGTTCAGGAGGAGTGTCACATCTCCTGTCATAAAAATAAACATCAAAACTGATACAAGACCAAAAACAATTATGTGACTTTACTTCTTTAACAAATAATACAACCTGTAATGTCTTAATAAGGTCTGATAGCTGAACAAATGAGAACTGTTCCTCATACTGCCCTTATCTTTAACCATGCCAGTCAGCTGGATGAGAGCATGGATTTTTTCTTCTGGGGAATCTAAACCAAGCAAATACAACATTAGTATGTCGTCTTTGTCAAACACACAAAATAACCACGAGTTCACTATATTTCATATGGTAGTACGCATTTGAATGGGTTTTGACTGTGACAACATTTGCGTCACGTTATCCATCTCACGTGACACATCGTGATCAACATGGCGGCCACCTCTGTGTTCCAGAGAGTGAGAACGGGCTCGAAAATCGGAGCGCAGTATGATCAGGAGGGCAATCTCATCAAGGTACCACTGGAAACAAAACACTTAAACCCTCATGTGTGCACATTTGCATTTGCATTTGCAGCCAGTTTAATTTTTTAAAGGTTATGCTTCAATCAGAGAATCCTGCCACTTAACTTATCGGTTAAATATAAATACACTGTTTACATGTTGTGTTCTAATTGTAAAGAGACGCATATGTTGTAGTAGTCCACTTCCTCTTATATAAAAGTGAGGATACACGCATTAAGAAAATAAATAACAGGCATAATATATGAGGTATCTACAAATGTATGTATTTAAAGGGATAGTTCACCCAAAAAAGAAAATAGTGTCATTACTCACCCTTAAGTTTTTTCTAACCTGTATGACTTTCTTTCTTCTGTTGAACTAAAAAGAAGATATTTTAAAGAATGTTTGTAACCAAACAGTTGACGGCACTCGTTGACTACCATAGTTGTAAAAAAAACACTATGGAAGTCAATGGCTACCTTCAACTGTCTGGTTGACAACATTCTTCAAAATATCTTCTTTTGTGTTCAACAGACGAAAGAAACTCGTTCAGGTTTGGAACAACATGAGGGTGAGTAAAATGATGACAGAATTTATATTTTTGGGTGAACTATCCCTTTAAAAAATGCTCAATCTTACAATTTTTAGATACATTTTTAGAATTTTAGAACATTTAAGAATCAATAAATACTGCCTTTCCGTTTCTTCAGTGGCAAGTAACAGAAAAGTATTAACATAAAATATAGATTTTTTTTATTTAAAGAGTGTTTTAATTTGCTGAGTCTGTACCGTCATATACTGACAGCTGTATGTACTGTGATTGACAGGTGGAGACACGTGAGGATGAGGAGCAGAGTGTCAAGCTTGCTGAGATTTTGGAGTTGTTGCTTGCAGCTGGTTATTTTAGAGCACGCATTAAGGGACTGTCACCCTTTGACAAGGTACATCAGACTTTGCACACATGTACCAACCATGGTGAACATGATTTCAACAATTATTCACCGTCATTTCCCTCTGATTTTAGGGATAAGTTATGGGTAGGGTTAGGATTAGGCTAGGTAAGCATAGGGTTAGGACTACATTTTTGGAAAGGTATGTTGTTCCAGCATTAACAAAATATGTGTTCTACACGCCATAAGATTAATTATGAACAATCTCTGCTTTTACTTTAGGTGGTAGGAGGAATGACTTGGTGTATAACTACATGCAACTTTGACATAGACGTTGACCTACTCTTCCAAGAAAATTCCACCATCGGCCAGAAAATGTGAGTGGTAGATTAAACAATGCAGTAACATAAGAAGAATGAAGACTGACAAAACTGAATTCTGGTAAATGTGATTGTCTGTATCTTTTCCACTTAAGCGCTCTGACAGAAAAGATTGTGTCAGTTCTGCCCAGAATGAAATGTCCTCACCGATTAGAGCCTCATCAGATCCAAGGGTTGGATTTCATCCACATCTTTCCTGTTGTACAAGTATGTACACTTGCATATCTTTGGCACCTAAAAGTATTTATGCTCACCAAGGCTGCATTTATTTGATCAAAGATACAGTAAAAACAGTAATATTGTGAAATATTATGACAATTCAAAATAACTGTTTATTTAAAAAATGTATTCCTGTAATAGCAAAGCAGAATTTCCAGCGGCTGTGTGTCACATGCCTCCTCGCTGAATAAAAATATTAATATCTTTAAAAAAAAGAAAAAAAAGAAAAACCTTACTGACCCCAAACTTACAGGAGTGTATTTAGTTTAAATGACTTGAGAAACAGTGCAAGAACACTTACGATGCATCTTTTGTGGGGTCTATAGTGGCTGGTAAAGAAGGCGATTGAAACCCGGGAGGAGATGGGAGATTATGTCAGGTCATATTCCATCTCTCAGTTCCAGAAAACACATGCATTTCCTGAGGTGAGACAACAGGTCAACACTGAAATATAATTAGAATGTATTAACAGTGTAATATATCAAACATGTTACAATCTTCAATCTTTGGAGACTCAGTAAATGTGTTTATTTTAGGATGAGGAGTTTGCATTAAGGAAGGATCGAGCCATCAGTACTGTGGTGAATGTTTGCGTGAGTATCCAATAACCTTTTATCTTAGCTTTTTCATCTCTGCTGAATTTAATATTGCCCCCATGAGCCCCACAGCTACAGAGCCATCTGTTCATCCTTCTATATTTGATAATAGAATATTGTGAGGTGAAATATGGTTGTATATTGTCATGTGTGTTTGGGCGTAGGAGGTGTATGCTCCTCAGAGGCGTTATAAACGGCAGGTAGATGCTGGTGAGCTGTTGGATGAAGAGTCTCGGGTTCATTCCACCCTGCTGGAGTTTGGCAGGTACTGTCATACCCTTCCATCACAGGACCTTATGATGTTGCACTCTTATCATGTCCAACTGGAAATGAACTGAGAATAAATGTAAAGTATAATTCCGGCATGTGAGACCTGTAGTTGCTGGTGGGGATGTTTAAACATTACTCTTCAAAAGTTTGGGGTCAGTAAGATTTTTTTAATGTTTTTGAAGGAAGTTTCTTATATTCACCAAGGCTGCATTTATTTGATTACAAATCCAGTTTTTATTCAGATTCTGTTTCCTCATTCATCCTCTTATTTTTTCCTTCATCTTTACTGGTCTGTTTCCTGCCTCATTGTTTCAGCAGCGCTGGGTTTAAATCTCCATTAACGGCATCTATTAATTCACAGGTTTCTGTACTCCTCTAATGTTCTCATTTCTTAATTTCCTCCCTTTTCCTTTCCATCTGTCTCTTATTTCACTCATCAGTCCGTGCCTTCCCATATCACAGTATATGCAGTGAGTATGACTGAGGTTCAGTTTCTGAGAATGGGAGTGACACAGATTGACTATCGGTCAGATGTAATGGCTTTGCACTGTCTTTACTTTTGCATCTTCCCAAGTGCTGTTCTTCACACATTGCATCTAAATGTTTCGTTCATGTAATTTCCTGTCATGTGGTGGTGTGTCATGCCTGTAGTCTGATGTGTTTTGAAACCAACTCTTGCCTTGAGCTGCATGTTGTGTGTAATGTGAACGTGAAGCATTTCAAATGATCTATTTTCTGTTTTTCCAGGCGCTATGGATTCAGCAAACAGTCTAAAGCAGGCACAGTGAGTATCAGATGTTCTTTTCATTTTTCTGCCTCATCACATAAAAAAGTTCAGTCAGAGAAGGTTACAAATAAGCAGCTGACTCATTTGTCCAAGAAGTTGTTCTTTGTGAATGCAATCTCTATAAATAGATTTGTAAAAATCTTGGTAACACTACAATGAAGTCTTATTTGTAATATTAGTTAACATGAGCAATACAGCTTTTACAGCATTTATTAACCTTTGTTAATGTTTAGTTAATAAAAATACATTTGGTCATTGTTTATGTTACTTCACAATGCATTATCTAATGTTAACAGATAAAAAAAAATAATTTAAAAAATGTATTGGTAAATGTATTAATATTAACTACAGTAATAATAAACAAGTTGAAAATCATGGATATATATTAGTAATACTCTTGATCAATACGATCAAGAGGTGTGGGATGACTTCTGGTAAATTTTGTCATCGAACAAAATCATAATGCATGCAAAACATTTGACAATTGGCTTGATGTCTGGTGTATATTGTAGTTCAATCATCCAAACCCAGTGGGATGTCATTGAAACTGATATAAAATGTTTTCAGTTTTCAGCTTTCAGTTCTACAGGCAACAAAATTGGCAGAAAATTTCTGTTGACGAAGATTTTTGTATGCACTGACCGTAGAACCGCCCCTGTGGCGTCCATCTGGGTATAATAGACCACAGATTGAGAGGAGGGCTTGGCACTGATCTCTGTTGATTTTGATTTGTTGTTAGTTAGATCATGTGATGATGTTTCTAGCAGGCAGTGGAGCAGAAGCAGGTGTTGGCTCAGGGCACGCAGGGTGTGCCGCCAGGAATGGCCCAAGTGTCTGAAGAAGAGGACCTGCAGGCAGCAGAGGAGGTCAGTTGGGATCATATGAACCTACACTTGTCCTTCAATCAAATCTCACTTCTTCCTAATCACCAGCTCTTCATCTGACCATCATTCATTTTCCATCAACCAATCAGAAGCTTTGTTTGATTCTTTTACAGCTCAGAATCAAGGCCCTGATGACTGGAATGGCTGCCATGGCAACCGAGGAGGTAAACTTCTAAAGTCATAGTATGCTAAAGAGTTTAAAGTGATAGTTCACCCAAAAGTAAGCTAAACATGGATGACTTGCTTTATCTGTGGAACATAAAATAATATTTTGAGTAAAGAAAATATCGGTAAAGAAAATGAGTAATGATGAAAGAAATTATCCCTTTTAAAGGTATAGTTTGCCCGAAAATGAAAAAAGTAAATGTGGTCAGAATGACAGTTTATCTTTGGGTGAACATTTGTTTTTTAAAGTTGATTATTTACTCATCTTGTATGTCTTCAGCAGATGCCATTTTACCAAGAATATATAAATGGTCAACAGTCTGATCATTTTACACACTATTTCTTTGTGTTTTTGTAGGGGAAGTTGTCAGCCAGCACAGTTGGGCAGATTGTGGGTCTGCAATCTGAGGAGATTAAGCAAATTGCCACTGAGTATGCCGAAAAGGTGAGCATAGTGAAAACTACACTAAACACCTAAGAAATAGACCCTTTCCACTTTAGGGTTGATGCTGGAATACACTACATGACCTTTGCACAGATTTTTGCTCTGGATTGCAGTCTGGAGGAGTCAACGTTAGTTTGCAAAAGTCATAGCCAGGGTGCGTCTCACTCAGCTATCTCTCTAGGTTGTGAATCATTGTGCGATTCACTTCAATTCATAAATCCTCTGGCCTCATGGGATAGAAAAGTGTCCATCTATTGTGCATTTCAGAATCTCGGCGGAAGTAGGTCATCCGGGTACTTTTCGCCTAATGTTTTCCGATTTTGGACGCAGTGATAAGTGTGTGATTCTCCAATCATTTAGTGTATGATGGCCAGTTTCTCTAACCATTTATAATGGTGTCAAGTGTGTAATGCCTAGTAGATTCCTTTTGATGTATGCCAGGCTTTACTGTACATACGTGTGATTGAACAGGCGGAGCGTTCTGTGGAGGATCGGCCAGAGAGATTTGGGCCTGCGCAACAACACCGGCGTCAGCTGGCGTCATTTAACAAACAAATCACTCAAAAAACAAAAGAGCTGGAAGAGGTAATGCGCATATACCGCACATTGCTGATATCAGTTATTGTGTCTCCTGTTTGTTTCTTTCTTCATTGTTTCTTGGTTTATTCCAGCTGCAATCCAAACAGCAGGAGGCCAGAGCGGCGTGTGAGGATGCTAAAATCCAACTAGCCGAGGTAAGACAGGTAGACAGATATTTACTGACAGATAAAGGGTTTATTTGGACCATTTAAGTAACCATGAAATCCAAATTTTGAAAATCATGAATCGGGACAACCTTTCACTCACATGAGATCACAGCAATAGCAAACAACAATGATCCAGTGGTCGATTCCTGATGGACAAAATCAAGTCCCAGTGAAACGGCTTCTCAAACATCACAATAGGGATGATAAGACTATCGCAACTTTCATTCGCCGACTTTAATGTATGTGTTTTTAGGCCACAGCGCACACTGAAAAGGTAGAGCATGAGCTGAGCTCACTGGAGGATGTGGAGTCCCAGACAGATTCTGGGTAAGTAAACAGAGCACCTGTTATTCTCTAAATAACGCGTTGGTTTTCATTTATACTTTTGCGTCGTTGCATGTGCAAATACACATGCAGAGGGAGCATGTGAAACCTGAGGGAGGGGTTCTGGCAGACCAATCACAACGCTTGCGGTCCGTGTGGAATTGACGCGTTGTTACATTTTTGGAGAGGTGCACGTCAGGGTAGGCCGAAGGGTACACACACTACACACAGCCTTCGACGTAGCTACGGGGTGAGTTCGACGCAGAAGTATAAATTGGGCTTAATGTCCACCAAAGTGTTTTTAGTCAGCGCTCTTCTGAAAAAGCCTTGCTGTGGGCGCTTGAGATGCTATATGTGCTATGATATGAAATATCCGTGGAATTGTTACTAGTATCTGATTTCGCAAATAGTTTGTTTCTGAATCTAAAAATGTTGGTGGAAAAAAATATGAGATAGGAGGGAAAATAATAAGTCAGTGCTTTTGCGTTCGCTCGCATAATGTTTGCATTAACGTTACCCCGAGAAACTTTTTGTTCCTTTGTGTTCGTTCATAAAACTTTTGTTTTCTTTGCGAGTGAATGCAAAGTTTCCTGGGGAACGCAAGCATTCCCAATTAATTTTTCCTCCCATTTTATTTTTTTTCTCTTCACTATGTCCCTTTATGGGCTTCGTAGAATTTGGACATACTACTCTTTTTGGATAGTTATTTTCATGTTATGAGCAGTATATTCGGATGCAGCCTTTTTCTCAAAGACAGTTTAGATTTCAGACACTTGATTCTAAAACCTAGTGAGCTATCTGGTTAGACATTTTAAAATGTGTCATACATTCCTGACATAAAGGCAGTTCCAAAAGTTAGGTAAGATAATTAAATTCTTATGACAGTCACATTAGCGAAATTCATTGAGATTCATTGTTGATTGTCAATAGTGTAACAATGTATGAAGTACAGCTCACACAGAAGTCACTTTTAAAATAAGCTGCTTTCTGTTGGTCGACATGGCAATTTCACACGACAATCTGAATTTAATGCGAAATCTGTGTGGGGAAATCTTTCGCCCTTATGCGAAATTCACCGAATAATGGTAAATGTGGGATATGTAGTTCAGATATATAGCTTAGCATCACGCTGACACCAAAGTGTATTGAAATCAATTGAGAAACTTGACTAAAAGTTTGGAAACTTCACACTTTTCATTTGCTCAAAGTTGAAAGACAAAAGGCATGATGATTCTTTTAAAGTTTCAGTGTCTGTGCTTTTTTAACTATTATGTTTGTTTTTATCTTTTAGCTTGCTGGAGAAACTTCGTGCATTGGTGGCCATGAATGAAAACCTGAAACATCAAGAGCAAATGTTCCGTTCACATTGCCGTGTACGTTACAATAACAACATGTCGCATTAACTTGTTTTGTTTTTTTCTGTTTTAGTGAGTAATGTTAAAGAAATGACTTTCATTAACGGTTATGTGTGTGTATAGGAGGAAATGACCCGTCTGCAGCAGAATATTGAAGAGTTGAAGCTGGAATCTGGAGACGAAGGAGATGATAAGAAGGTGCCGGTGACAGTCTCAAATATAATCATACATAGCACACACAAATATTGGATAAAAACCCAAAAAGTTTAATTAGATATAGCTTCTTTTTTTTTTAGCAATACCTCGCTTTGTCCACCATCTTGGATAATTTTTTTTTATCTTGCCTCTTTCAATGCTTTGGGGATTGCTGCCTTCGTATTTGGCCAAAAGAAGGTATCATCTTCTTATTGAGTTTAATGGCAGATTGAACGCCATTCGGCACAGTAACACCATCAATAGTCACACAGTCCTGAAGTCTTAAAAAATTCCAGAACATAAAGAAGGTATCGCAGAAGGCTGCCTACCTTTTTGAAACAATTCTCTTAGTGGGTGTGCCAAAGTTTTGGAACGGAGCTGGTCTGTGTCAGTCTACTTTCGTTTCTCGGACTCATCCTCTGCATGTGTGTTTGTAGGAGATGAATATGATGATTGATCAGCAATACACTACAGACCGAGAAAAACTACAGAAGATTCGTCTGCTCATGGTAGGTCAAGTTGAACTGATGTTTTTTCTCAGAAAATTGCAAGAGATTCTTCTCACTCAAGTGTTTTTCTCTACTGCCCCCTACAGGCAAAGAGGAATCGCGAAATCGCCATCCTGCAGCGAAAGATTGACGAGGTTCCCAATAGAGCCGAGCTGACCCAGTATCAGAAACGCTTCATTGAGCTCTACAGCCAAGGTGTTTGTATTTAAAGTCAGCATGAGTGTTTTCTAAATGCATGTTTTTTTTCTCACTAATCCATTTTACTTGGATGTACGTCACAATACAAAAGATCTCGCTATTTCCATTATATTGCAACTTTAAGATGTTGGCTATACAATTGATAGATCTGATTGGATGGGCCGCAGTCAAACCCGTTGTAATATGGCTTACAGCTTTATTAAGCACTCTTTAATGGATCATTTGGTATTTTTCAGTTTCTGCAACACACAAAGAGACAAAACAGTTCTTCACGCTCTACAACACCCTGGATGACAAGAAGGTTTACCTGGAGAAGGAGGTATCGGCTTTGTTTTGCTGTGCTATTGGGAATGAGTTTTCTTGGAATCAGACTCTATAATCAGAGGGTAGTGTTTAAAAGGATGTGCAGTGGAAGAGACTGTCTTTTCTTTCACAGGTTAATCTCCTGAACTCCATACATGATCATTTCCAGCAGTGAGTATCAAATAAAGCTCTAGGATCCATGTAGGAGTTTCTCAATATTACAGCAAGAGCCTTTACAATTAATTTCGACATGTCTTTCCTGAAGGCACAGGTACATGTGGGTAAAGTGTATGTATATGTTTTTAGGGCCATGGCTTCCTCAGGAAGTAAAGAACAGTTTCTCAGACAGATGGAGCAAATTGTGGAAGGAATCAAACAGAGCCGCATAAAGGTACACAACTTGCTACTCTTGCTCATTTATTTCCATTTTGCATATGAATTGGTTTAATTCCACTCTATGTGGTTTTTCCCCCTCAGACAGGAACATGAATTGCATTATTGTGGTTTTCTAACGTGTATTTATGCACTTAAAGATGGAAAAGAAAAGACAGGAGAATAAGATGCGCAGAGATCAGCTGAATGATGAATATCTGGAGCTGCTGGATAAACAGAGACTCTACTTTAAAACCGTCAAAGACTTTAAAGAGGTAAATACTCACAACACTAAAAATGTCCCCCCTCTTCCCAAATAGGGTGTAGACATTAATCTATTGATAATTGATATTCTGGATTGAGGAAACGGATTCATAAAATGCACGGCCTTGTCTGTTTCAGGAGTGCCGCAAGAATGAGATGCTGTTGTCTAAACTGAGGGCAAAGGGAGCATCGTAACAGCTGGACAAGCACACACACCCCTTCAATACACAAACTTCCTAATAGCACTTCAAAACACACACATTCCCTGATGTTGATATTTCATTGTACCGCAGCCTCATGCTGATATCACATCTGCTTTCGGACTGAAACACTCTGCTGTTCAGAATGTGTGTGTTAGCCTAGATTGTTCTACACATTTAACTAATTTACTGTTAAACTGGAAATGTTTTGTGCCTTGATGCCCTTTTCTTTAAACCCATAATGTATATAACACAAATTATCTTGCTAATCACCTTTGTTTTTGTATAGCGTTTATAAAAATCTGCTGCCATAAGACCAAAACACATTAAAGGAGAATGAACTACTTGCTGAGACTTACAGTTCTTGTGCACAATTTAAAGATGATTATTGAGTGGTCAGTTGACTCCGACTAAATGATAACAGCCCTTATGGCTACTAGGGCTGAGGAAATGGGCAATACATAGAACATTTACAACATATTTAACAAAATACTGAACATAAAATCAAACAACCTCATGAATATTGTGATAATAGTGTGCTGGTTTTGATTTGACCAGTAAATAATATTTAAGTATGTGCTGTTGGCCAGCTTTGTACATAGTTCATAAGCACAAAATGCATTTAAATAAAGAAAAAAACATTAAAAGGCCAATAGCTTTGGAAAGTTCAATTCATTTGTTGTCTGTTGAATCATCCACATCATAAATTCTCAAAAAATTGGCATTAAGTAGGTTTTAGAACTTTGCATTACTGTTTATTATATTAGTGCATGAATAAAAATTGCTATTCTTTTAAATCCATTATAAATGGTTTGGAAAATTCCTTAAATATCAACATTAATCAATATTCAGCTGCATTTAACATCACTTGTAAAGCCATTTCAGAGCAAATACATAAATGAAAATCAATAGGCTGATCTGTCAAGGTCTTGAACCCTTCAAACAGCCGTAGTTGCTACTAAGGTTGTAGGTTAAATCTCATATGGAAAGAGCAGACAGCAATTATTCTCTAAATGTTCAATGTTTAATGAGTTGGGTGGGTAACAATAGAAATTTACCTATCTAACAATATAATGTCTTCTGAAAGCAGATTTCTGTACAGACATGGAATGCAGACTGATCAGTTTCTCACACATTTCAGGACAAGTAACTAAAAATGACAATGGTGTGGTCTGATAGTTACTCCATATAGATCAAAAGAGGTGCACAAAAGGAAACATTCATCTTAATCTCAGCGTGAGAACTGTCTGCCGTCTCCCTTCCCTTTGTTGACGTGTTTGAAGATCCTGGCCTTGTGGACGTTCTTAGATTTCTGGTAGCCGAAGCCTCCGCCACCACCTCGCTTCTGCATCTTCACCCCTTTACTGCTGTGAACATCTGAGAGAACGAACGGTTAAGAACCAAACACTGCAATGTCAGAGGACTCTGAAAAGAACTCAACTTATGTATATTCTATAAATGCTTGGTACTGATCTACAATACTGTTCAAAAGTTTGAGGTCAGTAATATTTATTTTTGAAAGAAATTAATACTTTTATTCAGCAAAGATTCATTAAATTGGGTTTTTCATAGAATAAATGCAGCTGTGTTGAGCATAAAGGGCCGTACACACCGGGACGAATATTGGCGCGCGTTATTCGCCAGCGTTTTTCAACGCGTTTTTTGTGTTCACACCCAAGCGATTTTCGCTGACGATGAGCCGAGTGAACATGCAAATTCATTCCCTGACATTAGATGGTGCTTAATACCACTCCATTACAGTTCTCTTTTATCAAGATTTTTGTAGTCGCTGTCGCGTTTGTCATATAGTTCTTTATGTTCCGACACCAACGAGACCAGCAGCTCTACATTCATCTTGCCTTGCATCTTCCTCGTCTTATTTCTTCCCGGCAGTGTAGACGCTACTCGGCGTATATCTTCTTCGCCGTTACGTATGTGTGCTCAGCAAGACCGTTTTGTGTTTGAGCGCCCCCAAGTTGTGTTTTACTGTAACTTCAGAAGCTCCAGACACGTGAGCGTCAAACCAAAAAAACGAACCTGAGGCGTTTTTAAAAAAATTACGCTTTTTACACGTGGCGTTATTCGCGTCGGTGTGCACACTCACATTGGCGCCCTTTGTTTAGTCACGAGGCGTTAAACGTCGGCGAATATCGCGCGCCAAATTCGTCCCGGTGTGAACAGGCCTTAATACTTCTTTCAAAAAACAAACTTCTGAAAACTAGCATGTACAATGACAATTCCATGATTGACAAGTTCCACATGCAAGAAGATTCACTGTAATTCAGTGTTGAAAGGATACTGAGGTCCACAAAAGGCGGCACTTTAAAACCAAAAGACATCGCCACCTTCGGGAGGTCGAGTGTCTCTACGTTATAGATTTGTTTGAGGGAATGAGAGTCGTAAGCTCTAACGTAGGATTTGTAGGCCTCCTGAGCAGATTTATGAAGGTAGTAGTTCTTCTCTATCAGCTTCTCCATCTGAAAAAGACGAAAGCAAATACGGATTTTAAATGGATTTATTTGCTTTCAGAGGGATTCAATTTTAAATGAGTTAGAGATTTAGTTCAATTCGACTGAATATGAAGTCTCACCTGAGATTGAATGTCTGAGATTTTAGTCCAGGAGAACTCAAACTCACTCAGAGGGACCTTTAGAGGAACACAAGACAGGCATCTTGACATGCTGAACAGCTTATTAACTATGTGTAAGTTTTATAGCGTTTTTCAACTCTTGTCATGACCATACAAAGCCAACACGCACTGAAAGCCAATATAAAACATTAACAATAGAGATGTAATACTTTGGCCTGTTTGAGGAATCGCAAAAAGCCGAGCTCCTCTGGTCTCAGGATCAGGAGGGCATGTCCTCTGCCGTTAATACCACGAGCTGTTCGCCCGACACGGTGAATGTACTCCTAAAATAACCAAAAAATCATATATTAAAAAACAAATTAATGACCAACCATGTTGGACTACAAATTTGATGGACTAAGGGGCATGACTGCTGCACCTTTGGATCATCAGGTGGATCGTACTGAACAATCCAGTCCACCTCCGGGATATCGAGACCTCTGGCAGCCACGTCCGTACAGAGGAGAATGCCAGTGTCTGCATTACAGAACTGGAAAAATGTTGTGGTTCTCTTAGTCTGTTTCTGCTTCCCCTGAAAAATCATGAAAACAAAAGTAGGTTAATTCAGGGTTTTTAAGATCAACTTTAAATAGCTGCATAGATAAAATTAAGACCATATGGGTTTACAGTTCAAACAATACCCATTTTGACAAAAATAAAATTATAAACCTCACATTTCAGCCTTTAAAACATTTTTTTTAAAAAGGGGAAAACATTAAGTCAGAATTGTAATTATATATTATATAAATATAAAATGTGACCTGCTCTGAAACCACAAGCCACGCAGCAGCGCCAGTTAATTCAGAGCCTTTAATATTCACATTAAGCCATATCGAGATTCCTGTTTTTCTTTCACCAGAATTAAGGTCTCTTGAAATGACAATTGAGACTTTTTTGGCCTAATTATGGCCTTAAATATGATATAACTAAATGTAAGACTTTAAAAAGCATTCATCACACTGCATTAATGCTCAATGACTCACGTGAATGGCCATGACGGGCAGGTCAATGTAGTTAAGCAGCTCATAATGGTACTTCACAGACATGCAGGACGAGAAGAACACCATCAGCTTCTTCTTACGATTCTTCTTCAGAAACGTGAAGAGCAGCAGGAAACGTTTCTCCGAAGGACATACGACATATCCCTAAAAATAAAACAAACCACAAGCTTATTATCAAATAATTCATGTGAAACTCAAATATTTGACACCAACAACACATGACCCATGGGTGCTGATAAAGGGCAGTTTACCTGTTCAAGTCCTTCCACAGTGGCCGTGTCTTTGTTGTCATCCACCCCAACATACAGCGGCTCCTTCTTGAGGGAGATTCGTGCAAGATCCTCCACCTTCCGTGTCTGTGTTGCTGAAAACAACATGGTCTGTCTTTTTTCTAGAGAAAGAGAAATATTTGTCATGCACAAAATCCACACCATCCAAGTTATGATTTCTGAATTGAATGTCATGGATTAAAATGGTTGCATACTGGGTGTTTTATTCAGTGTATAAGTATGTACTGAAACTAGTTTATGCAGTAATATTTATAGGTTGATTGATATTGGATTTTGCTGGTACAATAATAACACCTCCTTTATAGAAAGGTACTAAAAGGATTGTGGTGCTAATACTACTAAAATCTATCTAGCTATCTTGACAAGAGTTTTTGTTGAATGTATGTGTTAAAATTGAGTTTGCATAACCAAAAAAAAAAAAAAAACAGTTTGCATAACCAAAAATAAAATCCAGAAAAAAATAGTTTTATGCATCGTGTGGGACTTTAAATTATAAACAATCCCGAAGTACAACGAGACTAATGTTTTGAAATGTCTAGGCTTTACTACTACCAGCTGCTAGGGGTGTGACGGTTAGCATATAACCGTGAGACCTACGGTTATAGTTGAACACCGTCATTACAACTCTATAACCGGCAAAACCGTGTTATTAAAATATTTTTTACAAACATTTTTTATCATAGAGAATGTTTAAATACTAATTAAAAACAATTGTTGACAGTCTGTGTTATTAATGGTCTACGTCGTTTCCAACTGTATTTGATTCTTTGCCAAGCGACCGCCAATCATTTGAGATAGAAATAAAAGCTATGATATAGTGATGTGCCATCATTATGAGATTTATTAAACAACTGAAAAACATTTGCAATAATAAACATTAGCAATGAACATTTGCAATCGGGAGACATGGTTTTTACCACTTAATGAAGTTTTGTTTTGTAAATCGTCAGACATGATTTTTACCACTTCATTAAGTTTTGCTTTGTAGAAAGCATTTCTTTAAAGCGAATTTCGTTTGTACAAATTGTATCTTAATTTTAATAAATGTTTCATCAACCAATTGCATGTATTTAATAAAATATAGGAGACAATATAACCGTGACATTGAGGCTCCGATGCGCCGCGTTCACTTGCATTGCATTGTGAAGTTGAACTAGAGCGCATCTCATCGTAAATGAATGAAACTCAGCGTAGGCCTATGCCTCATACATTAGTATTAAATATCTTTGCTGCATCCTTTCTAGAACAGACAAAGGCTTTCTTCACATTAGCAGAGCATTGCATCGTCCATAGACCGCAAAACAATCAGCGGATGGCGGGCGGGTGCGGCTTTGAAATCTGGTCAAAAAACGTTGGTGCGGATGATGATGAGTTTTGTGATGCGGTTGCGGATGAACTAATACCCCCATCCGCGTATCTCTATTGATAACAACATTGAACACTACACAAATATTAATTTTATTCAAACTAAGTCGTCCTGTAACAGACGAACGTCGCAAATTGCTTACAAAAATAGAACAAAAGTCTTAATACTTTAAGGACCAACAGGAACCCTGGTTTAAGGAAGTGATGTCAGGTTGATCAGGTAAGTCATTGGTTCTTACTAGGCAGTAGTTTGATGATCTGCTTAAGTTCTTCCTCAAAGCCAACCTCCAGAATCCTGTCAGCCTCGTCAATGATCAGACATTGAAGGTTCTTAAACATGAATCCAGGCGTGTTCTGTGGAGAGAAATAGCGAGGTCAAGTATACGGTACAGACCCATGTGGCCAATCTGTTCACAGTAAAAGGCCTTACCTGCAGGTGATCGAGAAGTCTGCCAGGTGTAGCAACCAGGATGTTGACTCCATTAGCGAGTTTCTGGGCTTCCGCAGAACGATTGCTTCCTCCCATGATGAGGCCGTATGTGTGCACGTGATGCGTCATCAGCTCCTTCAGCACACCATATGTCTGCATAGCCAACTCACGAGTGGGAGACAGAATGACAACTCCAGTCCCTGGGAAACAGACCACAGTTACGGGTTTGGTTGACATCTCCACTATGAAAAGGACTTTAACAATCAGAAAAAGCCAATACATTCAGTGTGCACTCACCATTTCTGGGCATGAATTTGAGTTTGTAGATAAGCTCAATGGAGGGAATCAGGAAAGCCAGTGTTTTACCACTTCCTGTTTTAGCTGCGGCCAACACGTCTCTGTTGGAAAAGAATGAGCACACATCCCAAACATTAATATGACAATTAAATAAATGTGATAATTACCGTCCCACAGAAACCCTGCCATCTCTAATGCACTGCAGACTCACCTCCCCTCCAGCAGTGGGCGTATGGTCTTGTGCTGGATCTCTGTCATGGTTTCAAAGCCCATTTCTTTCACTCCCTTCAGTGAATTCTCACTGACCACTTCTGCCAAAGATGCAAATGACTTGTCCTCAAACGCACCTGAGAAAGTCACCAGTGAGGAAAACAAATCCTAGTTACAATCGTTACCTATTCATGTTAAATGGAAAAATTTAAATAAATGCCAAACAAACTGGTTTATTTTTAGAAAGAAAAACATTTTGAAAGGTTATTTATTTTGCATTGCAAATAAAGCAACAACAATAAAAAGCTTCTGTAGATTTCAAATTAAATTATGTTTTTACTACTACTAAACCATCTATAATTTTGTCTCTCAATTACAAATATGTAGTCATTTTTTATTTAATTCACTTGTCCAAAAGGTTATTAAATTGAAATATATATATATAGATAGATATATATTTATTTGCCAACTGAATAAAAGCTGTGGATTTAAGATTGACTTATCTTACTAGTAATGAAACATGCATCTCTCATTTTGTCACTCAATTACAGATATATGTAGTCACTTTTAATTCACTTTTTCAAAGAAAGTCAAATAAATTGGTTTATTTACTATAAAGCAAAACATTTCAAATGGTAATTTTGCATTTCAAGTAAAGCTGTTTTTTCACCAGATAACTGAATAACAGAAGTTTCTGTGAATTTAAGATTAGATTATCTTACTAGTAATAAAACATGCATCTCTTATAATTTTGTCACTCAATTACAGTTATATGTGCAATAATTTAATTTAATTAATTCACTTGTCAAAAAAGTCTAATTGGTTTATAAAGAAAAGCATTTCAAATGGTTATTTTGAATGTCAAATAAAGCATTTTACCAGTTAACTGAATAAAAGAAGCTTCTGTGAATTTAAGACTACATTACCATGCTAATTTTTTTTATGAGCAATAACACATGAATCTCTTATTTAGTAACTCAATTACATTTATGTACAGTAATTTATTCAACTGGTCAAACAAAACTTTCTGGAAAGTTTTTCCTAAAACTAGCCAAATCGATCAGACATCTCATTATTTTTCACATTTAAATGAGCAGATAACTAGACAAACTAAACCATTTAACACCATATATGACTAAACTAAACAATATATGACTGATTGCAGACTGTATTTAACAAAGCCGGCTGTGCCATGTTTACCTGTCAGCCCAGAAGGAAGCTGTGGTCCATCTTCATCACTATCATCCTCCTCAGCTGATCCCTCTTTTTCATTTCCATTCTCTGAAAACTTCCCAGACTCTGCACATTCCTCCTCCTGTTTCTCATCACTCTCTTGCTGCTCTTCTCCCCCTGATGCTTCTGTTGTCTCTTTAACTTCATCCTGCTTTTTGACCTTTTTCACACCTATAAGAGTGTATGTGTATACATGTCAAATACTTGCATTCATTTGCGTAATTATAACGATACATTCACAGCAACATTAAACACTCACTGGATGTCGAGTCGCCTGTGCCATTCAATTTTCTTTTCTTTTTCTTCTTGGTTTTCTGTGAGGTTTCGCCGGCCTCGGTGGAGATACTTTGCTGCTTCTGCTCTTCAGTGATTTTTGGAGCAGAATCACGGGTCACATCAGCTTCTTCCAGCACAACCTTCACCTCTGCCAGATAAGAAACACACACAGCATATTTCAGGAAAGAGCAGGTACACTCAATATGATTGACGGCGACGTTAACATGTTGCTCAAGATGAACTTGTCCCTTATCAACATTATAATTACGGTTTATTTACATTTATTTATTGATGTCGTGCTGAGTTAAACACAACTGACTGAACTATAAGACAAAACTTTACGAATGGATTTTAAAGCGGTGTGATTATCACATGGTGGGTCCGAGATAACGCCTAAATGAAGTATACGTAACATTCATCTTTACAACAAAAGTGAAAAATCACCTCCGCCGATTTCTTCTTCTTCCTTCTGAGATCTGAGAAGTTTCCGTTGTTTATTTTTTTCATTTCTCTTTTGAATTTTCTTGCGCAGAATCTTCATCTGCATGTCCGCCATGGCTGTACACAAACACGTGTGTGCGTGCTGCGTAGGGTCCTACGCTTAGCTGACTGACTCATAATATGCCTGACTAAAAATATTTAAGACCTTGCTGCTGTGTTCGAAACAAATAGTCCATAATAGCCTACCCTTATTCACTATATTATTTATACTCGGAAATTAAATGTGTCTTTGTTAAAAGCTGTTCCTGATGGTTTGGTTCAGCTGATTAAAGGTGCATTGTTATTATACCTGTGATTCCAAGACTGAGTCATTTCATCTCTGGTCTTAATTTTACAGAGGAGAGCTGTAAGATTAAAGTTTTAAGAACATTTATAAATATAGAGACTTTCCCTTCTAAAGGTAGAAAGAGACCTCTTGTTTTTGATTTTTCTAAAGAAAAAGTAGTTCAAATTAGAACTTAGATTTCTAACTTTCCCCATTCTACCAAAGGTAAAAGAGGTTCAGTTTAAAATGATTCATTATATTTATCCTTGTAATGAGATTTAATTTGGGTTGTAATGAGTGCACCTTTTGTGAAGCAGATATAGAGTCGTTGGAACATATACAATTTCTGGGATGACCTTTATGTTTGGTTAAGTTTGAAATACCTTACTGATTTTAAAACTATAAAATATTTGTCTTTTTGTCGTAAATTATGATGGTGAATTTTTGACTAACAATATCCCAGACAGCAACATGGTCTCGGCCCAGATCCGGCCTACATCTGGACCGTGTGGAATCCACGTGGACCAGATGTGGACCGGATCTGGATCTGGGCCGACACCGTGTTGCTGTCTGGGATTGTACTGTTGGTTAATTACTTCATACGTAAATGCAGATGCTTTAAGAACCCTCCCACTTTCTTGCTTTTTCATAAAGATTTAACGATTTTCTTCAAATCTGTAATGCATAACAAAAAACATGCATAAGGTATTTTTTTATGATAATATGTGTAATATTTTATACTACACCTTGTGTAATATTTGATTTATGTATTTAATTTCTTTTTTGTTTACTTTGCTGCTAATTGGACTTCTTGGAATTGTATTGTTTGTTTGGTATCTTATGTTTCTTCAGTAGTAAAATGTTAAACAAGATGCTAAGTAGTGAATATTATTAATTTATTTGGTACTGTACATAATGAAGCGTGAAGCATTGACACTCTCTAATTGTTGACTGGATGATCGATTTATCGAGATTCACACTTGCCCGTGGATCACTAACAATAATATAGCGTTTGATAGTTCAAATGTGTGCACCTGGCACGTACTAATTTTCCTTGTGATTTTCGTGATTTAATTTCAAATCAAAAAGTCATTTTTTTGAACATGACAACCTGAACAAAGAATAAAATAAACATTTATCTATGATGTGAAAAATATATATTTAATTTTTTTACGTAAATCACGATTGTTCTGGCAACATTTCCATCACGATCAACACATTTTGAAAATTGAAATGTTCAGAAATTATAGAATTCTGTTGTGCTTGAAATGTTCACCACTGCACACTGTTAGACAAGTTAAATAACCGAGTGTGAAAGAGTTTACTTTCTAAACGACAGCAGTCCTCACAGTAAACACTTTTTAAAAAATGATATTGAAAAAAAATATATAAATAACTGCATTTAATGGTCTTTTGCATGTGTTGCTAAGCGTTTTTTTTTTTTTTTTGGTCTGGATGCTACAGGGTTTGGGAATTGCACTGTGGATTCAGTGCTGCTCATTGAAGTGTGCTGCTATCCACGTCATGACTAACACACACAAAGTCACCCTTACAAGTTCACTTAACTACACTGACCTCATGACTACAGAGGAATTGGAGGAGAATCTGAGTAGAAACCAAAGGCTTTTGTCAATAAACTGTTTCATAACCAACGCATTTCACAAGCTGAACCTAGACAACCTACCGATACACATTACAACCCAAGGAAATGATTTGTACGGTCAATCAAACAAAAAGGATGGCTGATTTGTTAAACAGCTATACACACATAGTATAAACTTTAAAGCTTACTTTTGTACTTGATGTGGCAGGTGTGACCACACACTGTTAGTGTAACTTAAAACTAGGGTACAAATAAAACATGTTTCTTTGCAACACTCAAACATACACATTACATTTATGACAAGGACATTTACCATACAAAAGTTTTATTTATTTTTTCCTGCAAAATATTTTTTAAGGTTATCAAGCAGCAAGGTCCATCAAGATAAGTTCAACAAACAAACAGGTGCTATCGCACAGTTCGTACAAAAGCTTTGAGAAATACACAATCATTAATCAGTTACAAACATACAAACCTCAAAAGCATTGTGATAAAAAAAGCAAAGCAATAAAATATCCTGAGCAAAGACTTTATTTAGACTTTATCTCAGTCTGTGACTCAGTCTCAGTCTGAACAAAAGCACCAATGTAATTCCATGTTTGTCTATCATTGCAACATTAATATAAACACCAATATCTGTATTGTAACTTCACAGTAATAAACAGAAAAATGACAGAATCAATGATGCAAACTTCATCAAATGAGACGCATTCAAATGGACACATTTTGGAAGTTTCTAAATATATAAATAAATATATAAAATTGTGTCTGTGTTTATTTTTGGTTAGGCCATCAGCACAGCAAATCAGGTCTATGCTATTTGGTATATAATAATAAAACTAAAGAAAATAGAAAAAAATGTGTGATTATGGTTTGAAAAGAACACTGCCAAAATACTACTGTAACATGATAAAAAATAATTACTATAAAACAAATTTACAAACTGGACATGACTTAATACATAAAATAATTAATATTTTAATTGATTTACGTCAAATCCCTTCACAACATTCTCTCTTTAAAATACGGAACAGTCATCTACATCATAAAAATAAAATCATCCACATTTATTAATTTCACATTCCACTATGTGATATGAAACTGTGAAAATAAGCTAAAGGCACCTGCAATGCTCCAGTAGTCACATACTCGGGTCACTTCAGTACAACATGGTAGCCATCATTACTTTCATCTGCCGTCACAAGAAAAAAAACGTAGCCAATGTTAACCACATATGATTATAAAGTGTGAATGCAATAGAGATTCAGACACATACTGTGACTATTTCATTGATGTTTTTTGTTTTAAATAGTCTTTTGTTTTTCAAAGTCATTCCTAGAAGTCTGAAGACTTTTTAACAGTTGCCTGTTCAGTGAGCCATGAAAGTCAGAAGTGTGATGCAACCAAAAGCTACCTGTGATTTGTATGTATTATATAGAATTCCTGCTTATCAGAGTATTTGCATTTAATGTAAAGTCAGCAAATATTTAGCCTTCTGAACAGGTCGTTTGTGCAATGGCAATTTTCACCCTATAACTACAGCTTGATAAACATGAGGCTAAATTAGTATAGTTAAGATAAAAATACCATGTCCATGAAGTTACCTTTCATAGTGCTGATAATGAAGCTAGTCTCCTCTGTAAAGTTCTGCACCATCTGAAAAAGCCAAATATATGTAGAGTGACCTGAATGCATTAGAACACACCTTTGTGATTCTTTTTAACAGCGTGTACCTGGAATACTGTATTTTCTGGCACTCTAATCTATTTTAACAATCAGTAACTTATTATGGTAATGATTTTGAGGAAAAGAGTGTTGCTACAGACTAAGTCTATAGTGCCTTTTGTCTATTTTTGGAGTTTAACAGCCCCTGGTCACTGTATGGAAAAGAGCAGTGTCAACATTCTGCTAAACATCTCCTTTTGTGTTTTATGAAGAACCAGTCATGCAGGTTTGAAATGAGTGTAAATGATGACAAAACATTTCATTTATTGGTAAACTAATCCTAGAAATAAAATGTCAAAAAAGTTATGTGGCCAATACCTCCTGATATACAAATGTACACAACCTTTGGGGTCAATAAGATTTTTTATTTGAAAGAAAATTGGGTTTTAATCAAAGAATCTTGAAAAATGTATCACAGTATCCACAAAAATAATTATGCAGTTATGCAGAACTGTTTTCAATATTAATAATTATAAGAAATGTTTCTTGATCACCAAATCAGAATATTAGAATGATTTCTGAAGTATCACGTGACACTGAAGACACGAGTATTGATGCTGAAAATTTCAGCTTTGCATCACAAGAATAATTTACATTTCAAAATATAATAAAATATAATACAATAAATATTATTTCAGGATATTACTCTTTTCTTTTTTTTTTACCTTTCTTTCTTTTTTTCAAACAAATGCAGCCTTAATGAGCTTAATATACTTCTTTTTAAAAACATTAACAAAACTCTTACCAACCCCAAACTTTTGAAATGGTAGAGTAAATGTGCTAGTATTTGTCGAATAGTTCTTGAGTTCTGTAATCTCTGGAATATCCTGACTCAATTTAAAGCACTCTGTCCTCTTACCTCATCTGAAACTAAGACATGGATCCCCGTCGGCCCCTGTCTGTATATACGATGGATTTGCTGTGAGGGAACATTATATAGATTGGCTATCTTCTCAGTGAGCTCAAGGACAGTTAGGTCCTCTAGGTAGAGGGCATGGTACACTACAGACAAAAACAATTAAGAGTATTAAGTATAAATGTAACTGCATGTCATACATATCATAATGGATATGATGGTCTCCTACCATCATCACCCTCTGCTTTGGTGTGGGGTTGGTTCCTGTTCTGCAGCTGGGATATATAGACAGTGAGACGTGGTTGTATACACCTGCGGAACATTGCCGCAGACAGTGTTGAGTACATGTTTGGACACATTTTAGGATGAATCGGAAGTGTTTGATTAGGGACACAGCTCACCTTCCTTTGATTGCATTGAAGAGACGGATGCCATCAGCAGGACCACAAATCTGAATGAAGTCTTCTCTACTCATTTTTAGCAGATCGGAACCTGAAACATTAACAAAGCTGTTCATATAGTAGTCTAATATTTAAAATCGTGACATTTTTTATTAAAACATAGTCAACACAATGACTGTTTCAAATATAGTACCATTCAAAAGTTTTGGGTTGGTAAGATTTTGTGAATGTTTTGAAAGTCTCTTGTGCTCACCAAGGCTGCATTGATAACTTATATATAATATTGTGAAGTATTATTGTAATTTAAATTGTTTCCTGTTTTAATACATTTTTAAAATGTAATTTATTACTGTGATGGACTTTGAGCAGCATTACTCCAGTCTTCAGTGTCACATGATCCTTCTGAAATCATTCTAATATGCTGATTTGGTTTCAAGATTTTTTCTTGAAATTTCTTATTACTATAAATGTTAAAAAGAGTTTAATATTGCTTCATATTTTTGTAGAAACTCTCTAAAGATTCTTTAAAGAATGGAAAGTTCAAAAGAAATCTTTTGAAACATTAATACCACTTTTGATCAATTTAATGCATCCTTGCCACAATAGGCTATATATACAATATATTTATCTTTCTGACTCAAAACTTTATATAATTCATTCAGTACAGTTCACAATCAACTGTTTACCCAAAAATGTGTGTGTTCAATGTATTTTATGCTTATCCGAGTATCAAGTTGTTGGTTTAGCAGCAAGTTAATATTAAACTATTCAATTAAATCTAAAATAAAATCTAAAAAATAAAAAAGCAGAAAGCAGCATGCAGTTCACTAGAATTTCTAACAGTTGCAATTCTTAGTGAATAGTTGAATAGCCCACCTGAGAAGCCAGAGAAGAGCCTGCAGAAACAGGAGAATCTATTACGATGGAGCCACTGCTGCGTGTCCTGCATGGAGGACGATGGCAACAGGTGCTAATGGCAAAAAGAAGAAGAATAGCATCATCCATGTCCTCAAACACAAACCTATAAAGATAAGAAAGCACGGCATTAATGTTTTTAAGCAGCCCGCCATACTTACATCAGAGCAGCTGGGCAGAAGTAGCTCTCCCTGCTGGTCTGGAGAGCAGTTTCTATGAACGCAACAAGACAGGAGAGCAGTGGCCTGTTATGTTTGTGTTCCTGAAAACCATGCTGTGATTTCATACTGAATAAGGACTCACTCCTCTGGGAAGCTGTAGGAAGTGTGAGCACTGAGATAACCTGGAGATGAAGTGTTGCTGCTGACGGATGGGGCTTCAGGCCAAGGGGAGCACTGAAAGAAAAGGAAAAAGTCAGGTGGCTGTTTAAGAATTGGAATGGAAAATTGAGCAGCCATAGATGTTTGTCTGCCGTCTTGAAAGAGCGCAGTCATTAACAGAATGACGTTTTTTACTATAGCTGAAATAATACTTAAACCAAACGAGAAAATTCCTTCCTTGAAAACAGCTCTTTTCTATACAATGATGGTGATTTATACTGTCAAGCTCCAGATTTATACTGTCAAGCTCCAAAAAGTACCATTAGTGTCATAAAATTAGTCTATATAATTTGATGTAACTGACGACAAACAGAATTGGTTTTTGAATATCACATGACCAGCGTAAAGCATAGTCACAAATGAGATGCGAGAGCTACAAAGGAAGATTATTGGGCAGCATCCGAAATCGCATACTCTCGAGTAGGTACTTATTTTGAAAAAGCAATTACTTCACGATCGCTAAAAAAGTATGTTCTATACAGTATGAATGTGTGTAGTGTGAATGTAATCTGGACGTACTACATTCACCATGTTGACATTATCATGTGACCTACCAACGTCGGTTGTGTCGCGTCACCGCCATTCACAAATCCTCTCCCGTGGCCTCATGGGATAGTAAAGTGTCCATTGTATGCACACTTCAGAATCTCGCCGGAAGAAATAGGTCATTCGGAATTTTTTGCATACTTTTTTATGAGTACTGTGAATTCGGACATGCTTCTTTTTTCACATACTATATAGTAGGGAAGTATGCAATTTCAGATGCAAGTCTTAGTAAAAAAACAAAACAAAAAAAATCAGCCTTTTTGGACAGAAAAAATTGGTCTTCCTCGTGGTGTTTTTTTGTTAATTTTGGAGCAGTATAAATCTAGATCCATTTACTTTGCATGAAAAGAGGACATTTTTGGTAGTGAATACTACCAAGGCAGATGTCTTACCTCAGTCAGCACTGTTGTTTTATAGGATGGTTGATATTTTTCTCTATCCTGAGGACTCTTTTTCTCAATCTTATCTCTGTCAGTCTTGAGTTTGCGATCTGCGCCTTTCGGCTTGAAAATAAATATATAAATTAAAGCATTAAAGGGATAGTTCACCCAAAAAATGTATTCACTTGCATTCACATTACATTCTCTTGTTCCAAAACCATATGACCTTCTTTCTTCTGTGGAACATTTTTTTTTGTCCATACAATGTAAGTCAATGAGACCAATGTTGTTTGATTCTTCAAATTATCTTCTTTTGTGTTCAACAGACAAAAAAATGCATGCAGGTTTGGAACGACATGAGAGTGAGTAATTAATGACAGACTTTTCATTTTTGGGCGAACTATCCCTTTAAGTAACTTCAAAATAATAATGTCACCTTTGAGGTTATTTCACAGTCTAACATCTCCACAAAGCACACTGTGTATCTGTTATCTTTGTAGAGTAAAGATGCTCTACCTTGAACACTTTGACCTGGCAGCTGGCGGAGCGCATGTGTTCAGTGTATTCTCCATGCTCGCTGGCTGCAAAGGTGTCTATCTGAATGCGAAAAGGGACGCCCTTCTCTCCACCATGTTTTCTAGGAGTGAACTCAGTGCTAATGCAGTTTACCTGTATATAAAAAAACAGAGAAGTTACAGCTAGTGATACTCACTTCAGAAATCTAGTGGAGAGGTCAGACTGAAAGAGAAAACGCTCCACCTGAATGAACACAGAGGCACTTTTGTCAGGATCCCAGAGGAACTCTATGGTGTTGAGCTGCAGTGGGTGGGCTCGAGGCTCCATTATGCCCACTGACAGCGGGATATCTGAACATAACAAAATGGACATAGTAAATCATATGACAATATGATTTAAACAAAAAAAAAGAAATTTTCTTTTAGAAATGCACTTTATGAGGAAAATTCCACCTATATCCAAGATCCTGTCTCCTGGTCGTTTCCACCTCCATCCTTCCAGCTGTTGATGCTCTGTGTATTGCAGACGCCGGTCATGGAAAACGACACGCACAATGCTCTGGAAACAGGATAAGACCGTATGATGTCAGGAAAGCATCCCACATGTCACCGTGGGTAAAACCAAGTATTATAACATGCACATCTGCATTCTCTTTAGTATTTCATAACAGCTCACATTTAAGAATTCAACCACAAATGGTTACAATTAAGTGTCAACTATGAATTTTGTGTAAATGACTGCACTACATATTTAATTATGTATGTTGCATATTGTATTGTTTCTTTGAGGATTTGTTGTATGTGTAACAGAATCTTTTCATTTATAATATTGTATAGTTTTTTTACTAGTAATGTCTTTTTTTGTGTTACGCTCCAAGGGACATACCATGGATGTAAATGAGCAATACTAATTCCAGCATATTAACATTTACATTTTGTATTTTGATACTGATGTTCATTTACGTGTATTGTCTCAATTGAACAAATAAATATACAAACAAACCTAGAATATGCCATCTGTTGAATAATAAACTAACAACTAAAAACTGTAAAAAATAAAAATAAAAATAAAATAAAATAATAATAATATATATATATATATATATATATATATATATATATATATATATATATATATATATATATATATATATATACAGTATATATATATATATATTACATTTTGAAATCTTTAAAAATGATGTGAGATTATTTCAAAGAGCATCTTTGTTTATCTCTAGGTCTGCACTAAAAACCCCTAATGTAATCCATAATAACAAAATATGGCCACTAACGTGGAGGAGAGGATAGAACAGTACTGTAACTACAGTGTATAGACAGGTGATGCATACTGTAACAGTCACATAGTAAAAAGACACATCATTCATTTAACCTACCTTTACATATTTGCTGCTTATATCTGTATACTCCATTAGTTTCCTATTAAGCATTCGGATTTCATAGGACTGACCTAAAGTGTATTAAAACAAGACATATTAAAATGGAAAAAACAGAAACCACACTGAAAGTATAGTTTGTAATGGTTGATTTTACTGCCTATGCACAAATGATTTACATTATTTCAATGTCCACAGAACAGAATTAATTACTGTACATATATAGGAGCAAAATAATCTGTAAGCCTCAAAATAAAATGTAAAAATATTGCTCCAGTGATTAAAAATCACATTTACAGCAAGAGTGTTTATTGTGATTCTCCTTAAGAGTTTGCTTTGGTAACTCTTTATGCAGTGTGTTGTTCGTTTTAGTCATGTCATGTTTAGTCATGTCATTAGTCATGTCACCTTTAGTCATGGACTTCAGACATCAACAACTTTCGGTTACACCATCATGTCAAAAGTACAGACAGATATGTGCTGGGAAAAAAGGTTCTTTAAAGATGAACATAATATGAAAAGACAAAGCAATGTGCTATGAATGCAGCTTCAAATGTTGACTGAAGTTAAACATGCAAAAGAAGACTATTTAACAATACCTTGATTTAGATATGTGAGTGTTTCGTCCTGGAGTTTCACCGCTGGAGATGTGGCTGCACAAAGCACATAATGAAAAGGAGACGCTCTGATCTCAGTGGACTGATGCTCCTCTTCATGCTTGAGAAATGGAGCAAGAGCATCTCTGAGGGAAAATAAAGGACATATTATATTATAGACCAATAAAGTCTCAAAAGTCTTGAGGCTCAAAACTCAATGCCAAGTGAACTAACAATAAAGTGTATATTTGATGGAACTCATTGAGATACTTTGAAAAACACTTTACACACAATAATTTAAGAATATGATCATCTTTCAGAAACTGCCTTTGTATTTCCAAGCACCACATTGCAATACAGTTACAAAAAACAGTTACACTTTATTTTATGGTGTCTTTGTTACACTGTAATTATACATTTATGTACTGAGTAATATTAAGTAGCATGTACTTGAATGTAATTATGCATAGTTTATTTTATTACTATAGTGACTACACGTAACATGTACCAATGTCACTAAAACCAAAAAAGCAGACAAAACAGGAGATTCACCCAGAAAACATGTTGGACAGATTAATCCAGAATAATACATAAAAGTCTATTTTTCAGTTTGGTCTAAGTACTGCAAAATCAGGGCAGATAATATTACTGATGAGAGACTTTACATTGAACTGACTTAAAAAAAAAATCCGCTGTCTAATGACTTTCTGCTTGCTTTGTCACTAAGGTAACATACGTTTTCTCGTTAAAGACTTCTCAGGTATATTAATCTGTATAAAGATAAAGTTTATTATAATTAACAATATAAAAAAGGGATACATGTAAAATAAATAAACAAATTTAATGACAACGTAAAACAAACGACTACACAATCTCGCGCCAATGTACTTACCTTATATAATTATTTTGCGAGTGTTGCTGAAAGGTTTCAGGATGGCTGTGCCAAAACAGCATGCTCTACAGTTCGCTGACGTTGGTCTCCAAAAATATGAGTCGTCAAACGGTGGTGGCCGGCGAGGGGACCGTGAGGGCCACAAAGGCTTTTCCGAACCAGCTTGTCCACCGTCTTTTATCCCCGCGTGACGGTCGTCAGGTGACCTGAGAGAGTCCGTCACTCTGCCTTCATCCTCTGTCACCTCCTGCACCGACGCTCTCACGGACTTTTCTGAAGCGATCGTTTAATAACAAACGGCGACCGAGTTGTTTTGGCACACAGGCTTGTCTGTGACTCTGGCATCAAAGGTCAAGACTGAGTTGCTGATAAACCATATGTTGCGTGCAGAACTTTATGAACTAGATTATGCAATGCGAGGTTTGTGTGCACGCGCATGTGCTTTTATACTACATTTTCACATCTGTATTGATGGAAACCCTTAAAATCACTGTCAAATGAAAACGTACTTAAAAACTGTCAAGATTATAAAATAATCTATTTTGCTTTAAAAAAAGGAAGTGTACATGCCTTTGTTATGATACACTTGGATATAATTTGACAGTAGTTTATGATTATTTTAATACAATAAATGTTTGTGTCTCCATAGTATTTCCATTAATGCATTGCAGAATTTCATTTTTGACATTGAATGTATTAGGACGTAATGTGCCATATATATATATCCTTTTTGATTTTGATTTAATTTAATCCTATCCTGTTACCCTCTCCCAACCGTAGACACGTGCATATATATATATATATATATATATATATATATATATATATATATATATATATATATATATATATATATATATATATATATATACACACACACACTGTTCATTTCTTTGGCACTGGACTAACTAGGACTGAGTACACGTTATCTCATGTGAATGTTTATAAATGTACTGGTGTACCAGAAAATACCAGAGTTGCTGATTGCACACTCGACAGCCCCACACCAAAAATACAGTCAACTCGGATGCATTTTAGGGTTTAAAATAATCATCAAAATAAATTCATGTTTCTGGTTGTTTTATTTCTAGGCCAAACTCAAGTTGATGTAAATCTATCATAAGCCTTTGGGAAAGAAACAAACAAACAAAAAAAAAACTGTACAATGGGACAGGACAGAAAATGAAATAACAAACTTATAAATACAAGAGTGTATCTGTGTCCAATGACAAAACGAAGTCTAACATGCGTAATGAACAATTTGATGTAATAACATTAGAGGTCAACGTTTCAGGAAACCCAAGGGGCAACTTAATACTTGCAATGTTGATCCTCACAGTTGGCTTTGTCCTTTCATAAACAGATTAATTTTATGAATAACCCCAGTCTAAACCAAAATGATAGTTCATGGTCTGAATCGGTTAAAAACCATAAGAAAGAAACTCTGAATCAAACAAGGGTACGCACACTTAGCATACCAATAAAAGCCACAAGCCTCAGTATATAATACTAAAAGTAGGGTGCTTTTTAAATGTCTGTCCTTAATTTCTAATATGGTCTGGTTCAGTCTGAGGACAGGCATTTTGGTCAACTTTGTGAGACACATTTGAGTTTTTGCGCTTTTTTTCCCCACATGGGCAACATATTAATAATAACAATAATAATACTGTATTTACAGACTGACCAGATTGCCGACATGGCAAGTTTTCACAAACAGCCAAACTTAGGTCAGTCACGGCAGCACGGGATGGTTATGTCATCAAAACATGCAGGCTATTTGTTAACGTGCAAAAGAGTGCAACATCTTTACCTTAATTTTGTGGGGGAGTGAGAAGCAATGATTGAAAGGTATGTACAAAACACTTAACATCAGATGGATGTTCTCCAGATGAACGAGGAAAAAGAAAGAGTTCAGACCTTGAGCCAGAAAGGGTTTATCATTAGTGTCGTAGACATGTGGTGAACTTTGCAGTGTCATGCTTTAGCAATGTAGTAAGAACGCCTGTGGACACGTATATCTGAACTGTCAGTTTTTTTAAACAGAAAAAGGAACGCAAGGCATAGTAGTTTTGAAATTTCCATCACGATCCTCTTGCTCCAAGAACAAAGCGTAAATCGGTTTCATTCATTGTTTCTTGACTGAAGATGCTCCAGGTCACGTTTTCAACTTCATTTGAGTGTTCGTGAACTTTTTAAATGACTGTGTGTGTTATGTCTCGCATGTTTACTTACGAAACCCTTCACTCCCCCCCCCCCCCAAAGATAAAAGGAAAAGCTCTACATTCGGAAGTTTGTCCTTGTGTTCTGTAGTGAGGCCCACATTTTTAACACACAATCCATTCTATAATAAAACCAACACAACTGCTTTCACTTTCAACATTATGGGATGTGGTATTGCGGTCCCATGAAATAAAAATTAATATAAGAATGTTTTAATCCTACTTTTGTTTTTTTGGTTGTCATTGTAGCCAAACCTACAAATTACTTCTCTTTTCTTTACATTTATCACTCGGCCAGCCAAATGATCCACTAGCATCAACTGAGATTCAAGTGGGGTATAAGTTAACCCAACTGTGCCCATTTAAAATATCCAAATAACTCAACTAAACCTTTAACACCACTTGCAAACATCAATAAGTTATTACTAATAAATGTAGTTAACGAATCACCTCTTCAGAAGCTGAAGAAAGCCTGTTTGCTAAAATTAAGGAAGCAATGCCTATCACGGAAGATCTGCATGCATTTTCCTCAATTCGAGCCCCTTTACATTCAACATTCCACAGATGGAAAGATGCAACAGAGACTAACTAAGAGGTTTCCAGGACTTGATGAAAAGAAAAGTCTGATTGCAGTGAGCAACACATCTCTCTGGGAAAATCCAGCAAGATTGTGATGAAACAATAAAAAAAAAAGATGTCTGGAGGAGGCACAACTATGTTCCCAAATGCACATGTAGGGCACTGATTAGAGTCCATCCAGCTAGCTGTGAGAGGACACGTCTGAAGAACTGCTGCTGTTGCTGTTGATGGTCTGGGCCCTCTTAATATACAGATTTAGCAACTTCATCTGTGGAAATAAAAGACACATGGAATTTCAATCCAGCACATGCTAATACTCCTATGTATAGACCTGGTTTCTCTGATAAGAGCATGTTTTTTACACTTTCAACCGTAGTTGTGTTATCTTAGAAGGTCAGGGTTAATATTTACTTTTGCATTGTGTCTAAAAAGGAGAAAGTTATTTTTTTCTCTAAGGGCAATGTAGGTGGTTTGACAAAATATGATGCAACAAATGTACCACTCGCAGCAACCATACTCAGCACTACACTGATGTCAATATTCTGATTAAAATGCAAAGAGTGGGCACTTAGACATCTGTACACATAACATAGGAAGGAAGACATTTAGTTTTGTAACTTTTCTTGGAGCATTTAATGCAAATTATCCAGAACTTGTCTGCATCAAATTTCACCACAAATTTATTTTAATGAGTTATTTGATTTTGAGGTGTAACGTGACCTGAAAAAGTTCAGATTAAATTCAGTTAAAACCAGATGGGAGACACAAATAAATAGAGGACTTAGTGATAAGGAGGGTTGAACGGGGTGAACCTTTTGGTGGACTTTGAGAGCATGTGAACATACCTTGCTACCTGTGAGCTGGGCCAAGTGTGGCTTCAACTCCTCACCAATCACTGAGTAGATGGCCACCAGACAGAACACGCTGGCCTTGCGAACACTACTCTCTGTGTTATCATAGCCCTGCAGACAGATAGACCATTTTGGCATTAACATCTTCTCTCACACACATACACACATCAAGAAATCAAGAGTACAGGAGGTAAAAGTACAAAGGCGGCATGCTGGCTATGCTCCCAACATTTACAAACTACTCGAACTGACATTCAGTGATGTCTCTCTGATAAGATGGAAGTAGGAAATTTAAAACAATTCTAGAGACTGTATAGGAAATGAGAGAGTATTTCGCAAAGAGGGGATTTAAAAATGTAACAAGTTGACAGAGGTTGCGAGATGAACTTGTTTTTTAATCATAAAAAGCTGGCAACATAAAATACTCACTTGTAAGAGGCCAGGGATGATGTCTGGCAGCAGCTGATGCAGGGAATCCTTGGCAATGCGCTCGACCACTTTGCTCTGCATCTTAATAGCAGCCAGGTTGATGGGGTAGTCTGCGGTCTGTACGATGGGACACAGCACTTTGATGCATTGCTCTGGGTGAATGGAGCCGGCCAATGTAGAGGCAGCCTCTTCAGCTGCCCTTACCACCTGCACATATAACATTTAACAACCTGAGATCTGACGGAAAATTCGATAGAAAAACAACTTCATTTGGATTAGGTCGCAGTACTACAGACTGCTCTATTACTGCTGTATTACATGGAAAGGGAATAAGTACATTTGGGAAATTAACTGGCATAGGGCTTATCCTCCACAAGCCTGTACTTCGTTCATTTATTCATATAGGAGTTGGGTTTGGCCATCTTGCTTTAGATGTAACCAAGGTGCTCAGTGTCCACATGTGCAGGTGTTGCATTTAAAATAGGATTAAAGAGACCAATCAGCTCATTTTACTCTCAATGAGGCTGTTCCACAGAAAAAGTCACCTGCCCAGCTTGATTTCTCAGAAACAATGTGGTCACATGTGAGTGGTATTATGGTGACAATGGAGTTTGGTTTAAAATATATATTCATATACTACAAAACAAGTTTAATCTGATCGCATTACTACAATGAAGTCATACAAAACATTACAGTATAATTATTTATTAATTTGTCTCACCTTTACACATTATTGGGTTACACTTTATTTTAAGGTGTCTTTATTTCATTGTAATTATACATTTAAATACTGAGTAATATTAAGTAACTACATGTACTTACTATAGGATTAGGGTTTGGTTTGGTTTAGTTGCATGTTTTATGTTTTATGCATAATTTATAGTTATTACTATAGTAACTGCATGTAACATATGACACTGTAAAATAAAGTGTTACCCATTATTGTTATTATTATTGAATATTTGATATTATTAATAAAGAAGTTCTAGTTAAATAAATGAAAAAAATGAAAACTGCAAGGAATTATAACAGAAAACCTACTACATTTTCACCCCTGCTATAAAAAAATGTAATCACAACTTATAGAACAATACTAGCTAAAGTATGATTTTTGAGTATTATCATAAAGTTGTACTGCTTAAATTGATTGGAGGTTAAAACAGATTACATTTATGAGAGGGCTGATTCTCACCTCTTTATGAGAGTCCTTGTGGGCTTCTAGTGTTTTCATGATGGTGAGTTCTGCATAGTTCTTGAAGCGCGCTGGCTGGTTCCTCAGGATCTCCTTCAGAACCCGTAAAGCCAGTGCTCGGATAGTGTGCTAAATAATCGGACAGAAAAAATCATTACTAACCACTATAAATACATACAGACCTACAAATGCAACTTGATATGTAAAAGACTTAAAGATTATATTGAATGTGCCAAATGAGCATGCAAGTTAAACTATGCTTTGACTGACGTCTTTGTCCCCGAGTGTCTCCAACAGCAGCAATAGGATTGTTTTGAAGTGCTCGTCCCACACAGCCAGGCTGTCTTCACGGGCGATCTTCAGCAGCTCGATCAACGCCCCCTTCCTCTCCTCCACTCGCTCGTTGTGATTAGACAGCTCCTTCAGCAGGTCTGCCACCAAATCTGAACGATCCACAATGATTCAAGTCAGAGCAGATGACAATCTGCATAAACAAGCTATTGTTCTACTTTAAATTGTACTGGAACACTTTGGCTTTTTAGGCTCATCTCTTTTGAGTATATGATATCCAATATTACTGAATCTTATGAAACCTGTCAAGAACATGTCTAGGGCGGTGTTTCACCTCAAATCTAAAAGAAATGCATTATATATATATATATATATAAAAAAAAAGAAAGAAAAGAACAAGCCTACTTTTAGGCCTGTTTTTAGCATCATGACATTTAAAACAGTGCTAAAATATTAAATTGTTAGGTACTAACATGGTAGTCCTTATTTAAAACAAATTCAGAATTAGATTCTTTGTATTTTTCATTTAGCATTTTGTTGCAATTCTATTTTTGTAGTAGAGTTTAATGTATACTTATTGAAATAAAAAACAATGCATTACAGTTGAATACAATAATTACAGTAATACCATACAATTATCAATGAAATTAAATAATATAATAAACTTGAAATAATATAATGGATATGTTTTCATAAGATTTACCCTTATATGTCATTATTAGCAAGTATTTTAATTAAAAGTAGTCTAAAATAAGTAAAAGTGTTTTGATGTTAGTTTTAGTTAGTATAGCTGTTAGGAAGGTTTAAGTGTTCATTTAGACTCAGTTTAATCTTATGAGTTACAGCAATGTGTTTGCAAACAGTAAAGTTTTGTTAGTTGCAAAGCAAAATGCAGTAAATCATCACCAGGTTTCCATTTAATTTGAACATACAGTCACCCAATAAACAATCCTACTATCTGACTGTATTGCCTTATATTAGAGCAGTTGGCCTGTAGCAGCTATCAAATAACTCTGTTAGCAAAGCAGCTGTGTCATGGTTGACATCACATGAGACACACTGAGATGGATGACACTGAAAGAGAGGAGATGGAAGGGGAAGTAAATGAAGAAAAGTGCAACAGTCTTGTTTAATTGTGCAGGTCTTTACCAGGAGTAAAGCCCTTGGGCAGCACCATCTTGTTCTCACCACAGTCTTGCCGACGGCCTGTAGAAGGGGAGGGACAGGAGGGGAAGTGATGACACACAAACTCCACTATCCTAAATGCTACACCTGCATATCTGAAACTTACACTCATATATACACACACAACAGTTACTTCTGATCCTCAAATCTGATTGGCTGAGAGGTCTTTCCAGCCATGCGATATTCTACCATAATCACCACAGGAACCGTTTCATCATTAGTATCACTCCGCTTGCAGAATTTCTCACAGCAATGTGTCATGGCGGAGTGTCATGGCCCCCATAATTTTACAAATGCTACTCTTGTTGTGTTAAGGAATGTAGTTTCAAGAGTTTTTAGGCTAGAATGTAGTTGTTTAAACTTAAACCAATATGCTGTTTATTTATAAAGATAGTGCCTATTTGAAAATTGGCTTCAAAGTTTTCGGAGATGTGAGCTCCAGGGTGTCAGTGGAAATTCAACGCTCACGTACCCGCCGAGAACAGCTTTACCTTGGCCAGTTCTTCTGGAAATGGCTGCTGGCTCTGATGTCTCTATAGTGGTTAAACATGAGATACAATTTCTTTTGGGTATATCTATCTAATGGGCAATCTTTGGTCTCAATATATTATTTGTTCCTGAGCAAATAGTTTTGACTGAGGGTAAAGTTTCATAACTTTATACTTTTAAATAACATTAATGCTGTATCAGAGCGCTGCCTTTGCACTTTTGACTGAATTGCTTAGCAACTTATATAATGGCTATTGTTGTTTATTAAATATTATTGTTCAATAAACAATATTTTATAAAAAATAGTAGTATTTAAACATAGTATTTGGTTTTGAGAAACAGTCTAGTGATCTAGATCTAGTGAGTCAGTTGTTAGTGATAATGATTTTGACTTACATTGTTAGACCATTATGTGTGAGTCAGTAGCAAAGACTTTTATATTGAAAGGGACTGAAACAAGGTTGTAAATAAGGACATTATTTTTTACTTTCAACAACACCTTGTAAGACACAACTAAATTGACCAGCGTCATTTTCATTTTTTTATATGCCTCTTTATACTCTATGACTCTTTATTTCTTGCTATTCTTGTTTTTGCTCATGAAGTATTTCTTTACACAATCAAAGACAATGGGTGCAGTATGGAGTACAGACGTGAGAGTGGATGTACAAGCTTTGAGCAGCGTAATGACTCACAGTCTCGGAACTGCTCCACGTCGTCGTCAAAGACGGCCTCTTTCAGGGCACTTTTGTCATAGGCCGTGATCGTGTCTCCGTAGCCATAGGGTGCAAACTCTCTCGACCGTGGCACAGCGAAAGACCGCGGGGACGGAGTGTTGAGCAAAGATGTTTTGTTATCCAAAGCGGTTCGACCACCCTCCACTACATCCAATCCCATCCTTGCATCAGACCCCGGAGAAGCCCCTTCCTTCCCAGTCTAAGTCAAAGTCAAAAGAGTCAAAGAGTGTTAAATATGTGCTGATTAGGGATGCATCATTTGGACAAAAATCTGGATTACTTTGCATTCGCATTGTATCTGCAATTGAAAGTGAATTTATAGTCCATTTTAGTTGTGGTAGGCTCTCACCACACTCTCACAGCTATTTTTGGAATTCTAAATAAGTACAAAAATAATCCAAATAACTAAATAGAAAAAGGTATTATTAATTAATTAATTATTAATAATAAAGTAGATGAATAAAGTATATTATAAAATATGAATAATAATAATAATTAATGGATTATTTAAATGGACAATTCATTATTTTTATGTTTTTTTCCCCAATTATTATTATTCATATTATTGATTTTTATTATTATTGATTTTATTTATTATATTTAATGACCACAATTTGCGTTTTGCTTTTTTATTATTAATTATTATCAATAACATTAATAATAATAATAGTAATAGCAAAAATATACAAAATATGGAGATTAAAAATCCCCATCGGTGTCCTTGTTCCTGTTGCCCACTGTTAAAGCATAGACTCACAGCATCATCCTTCTTCCCATCACGTCTGATTGGCTCATTCAGGTCCTCTTGGCTGCGGTAACTGAAACTCTGGATGGCTTCTGTGACACCACGCAGTGAGCTAAAGATCTCATCAGAATTCATGTTCTCTGTGTCATACTCCAGCATACTGAAGAGAAAAACAGAGTAAAAGAAGGAATAAACATTGACGTTGAATGGACTGCAACACTCACATAAACAAGTAAGCCAAAGCATACAAAATATTTTAAAAGAATTGAGTGGACAACTCCAACATGCACCTACAAGTGAGTACATGGATGCTCCAAACATGGTCAGTTAGTAAATTACTGTGCAAAACCAATTTTACATTCATTAAAAATTCCTCTAGTTTCTTAGTACATTTTTATCAACCACCATTCACAGAGGGAATTCTGTATTTGGAATGATTTCAAACCGTGGCCACTAATTTTGTGCATACATGCCCCTGTTAGGCTGGGAGTGGGTGGGAATCTAAGCACCCATCCCGCCCCCTCCTCGTCATGGCTAGCGGCTGAGTTACCTTGGTGAGAGCGCGCAGCGGAAGGCCCTGAGGGAGGGGCCGGCAGGAATAGAGGAGTGAGACGGAGGAGTAGGAGGAGGAGGAGAGGGAGAGGGGTGCTTTAAGAGCCCATCGACACTCCAACCCCATAACCGACTGTGCCCACAGAACGGCCGGAGAGGGAGAGAACAGGGCAGAAGAGGAAGAGAGAGAGAAAAAGAAAGTGGTCCAGTCGGAGTGTTGTGATGAGCAGCATGGGTTAATAAGTTTAAGAGGACCAGAAACCCCTAAATCGTCATAAATAAGAGTTTTAGACCCTGCATGAGAGGATGACTCTGCAGGTGATTTGGCTCCCACCCCAGAAATGCAGAAATTCATTTTAAGGGTTTCAGGTTGTAAAGGGATATTTTGAAGAAAGCAACACAGCAAGTCCAATTCAGATGTTAAGCACATGTTAGAGCCATAAAACAGGGTGACAGGCCTTTGAAGGTCTTCGTGCCCAGAGTGAGATCATGCTTTAGAATGGTCAGCATATGGGACGAGGGAAGAGGAAGTGTTACCTGGGTGAAAGACCCCCATGGGAGCAATTTGTGGGTGAGGTTAGAGGACTGGTCCTGCTGGTGGGGTGCCGGGGTGGAGTGCGGCCCATTGTATTGCTCGGTGAACTCTTTGAAGGAGACAAAGATGAAATAATAACCTTAATCATTTCAGGCTATAGCTAAACAACAGTTCAGCAACAAAACAGAGGCAGAGGCAGATCTTTAACATTGTTTTCTTTTTGTCATTTTGCCTGAATAGCAGTCAATTTCTGGATCAGATAACAGTGTGGATCACTTGATGCACTTGAATGAAGAGAGACTAAAACTTCCTAAACTGTTTGTCAAGATTGCGTTTATTTCAAATGACTATAAAATCTGACAAAAGCATCAAAAATCATTTGTCTTTAAAACATTTGACTGGTCCAATTAGAGTAAAAAAAAAAAAAAAGGAAATACCCCTGTCAAAAATGTGATTGGCTCCTTTTAACTCTTTTAGGGTGGGACTTTCATTTCAACAGCTGCCATACTGAGCATTTTTCAAACAATGGGCTGTCTCCTATTACTTAAAATATATTCAAATAGAAAGTAAAAACTTAAATTGTAAATTGTAACTGATCTTTTTGATCAAATAAATGCAGCTTTAGAAAACATAATAGAATGGTCTCAAATGCATTTAAAAGTCTTTTGAATGGTAGTGTATAGTGAATCTTTTAATATACAATCTCATAAGAGATAAAACAAGAAATCTTACCACGCTGCTAGTGTTGCTTGAGTTCTTCAGATGGTTGTGCAGGAGTTTGGTGGCTCCATCCTGGAATGTTTTAGGCAGAGCGCCCAGCAGCATGGTGAACTCAGGAGTGTTCAGCTCAAAGAGTGAGATCAGCACAACCTGGGCGGCCTGCAGAACACAGCACACCTCATGAGATCTAGCACAAATACTAACACCTTAATGAACGGGAGCACACTTATACATGCTGAGAAAATCCGGCGGCGATAACTCAGAATAGAAAGAGAGACTGTATAAGGAACTGTGACTGCAGTGCTCCAATGACCAGAAGACAACTGGATCTGATATGTCACCTACACACTAGAGTTCAGTTTACACATCCTTTGACATTTAGGAGACTGGGTCCAGCTTGATTTCCCAAACAAATTCCTGTTTGTCAAAACTCTGTCAAAGCTTTCTCTAGTGTGTAGGTTTTCTCAGTTTCAGGGATGGGAATCATAAGGGACGATTCTTATTTCAATGCCCCTTAATGATTCTAGTTTCCGAGCGATTCAATTAACGATTCTTTTAGTGGGGAAGAAAGAAAACACCAATTCTTAGCATGTTTACTGCCTTCAGTATCATGTAGTTACTGTAGATATGATCATTACAGATTTCAACAGATCACCAAATCATAAATAAACCGTAATATAAAATTGCAATTCTTGATGGTTATTTCTGCTCGGATAAAATGAAATGAAAATGAAAACAGCGGTCTAAAGGATTCCCAACCCTGTTAAATTTGACTTGCATATTTCACTCAATTCATAGATAGCACAAATGTCCATGACTCTGTTCTGTTTAATGTTAAACACATGCAAGAACGCTGATTCACTCACTGTTATTCTGTGAAAAGAACCAAAAATATCTTAAGCAGTGGAGCATTAACAGCAATTGAAAAACAAAAGGAAACTTGAAAAACACACTCATTTATTGGTGTAGTTATTTTTATTTTTTTAAATCTCTGCTCTCTTTAGCCGTCTGGTAGAATTGCATGTTAAGAGATTGTATTCAGCAGTCACTTCGCAAGGCAACAAGGCAGATTAGAGTGAGGAGAGAGCACACGGTTAGGTGCAGCGGTTACGTGTGGGTTGTTGGTTAGGCCGTTGGATTGGCACTACCTGCTTGCACCTCTCCTCCAGATGACCCTCTCCAGGAAGTAGAGCTGTAGTGCTGGGCCTGCCTGACAACTCCTCATATGCCCAGTTATGAAGGGTCTGGGTCATCGTGTCAGGGCAATAGAGTAACAGACAATAAAAGAGAAACTGATGATGACTACTTGTTGCCTTTAGGCAGCAACTGATATTGGGAATAAATGTCTTGCATCTGTTCATGTGATTAATTGATGTTTAACCTACATTTTAAAAGTAAAAATCTTGCAACGAAGATCAGAAATTATTCTTAATGGGATATTTTGTTATTTAGAACAACATGAGGGTGTATAATGGTAAATGCTGACACAATTCACACAATGAATTTGTGAGAATTAACCTTGAAATAAAAAAAGCTTTTTCAATAAAGAGCTCAATCCATGTCGTCTTCTACTCCATCATACTCCATTATACTCCACCATTACAGCACTGTTTGTAAGCACATCTCCATAGAAACTCACTTTTCTAACGTCAGAGCTCTTGGGTTCTGTGGTCCAGGTGATAATGCGAGACACGGCTAATCTCGTCTCACTTGAGTTCACAAAGTCAGCAGGGTCCATCTGCCGTGCCAGGGACTCGATGTACTTCAGGATGGCCACCTTCACCTGCATTATAACATCAAGAAAATAAGGAATAACAGGCTCAGCGCACTGTGAATTTGCAGCTGGGGTTTCGTAAGCAGTATTGTATGGTAACATCATACCTTCAGATTGGGGGTTTGAGTCTGATCAACAATGAATCTCATTAGAATGTTAAACTGTTGGTCGAAGGGGAAAGAATCTCTAAAAGAGGGGGGAAAAGAGAAAAAATACATTATCCTAGCGGCACAAACGTTCTAAAAAAAAAAAAAAAAAGCGTAGTGAAGGTAAAAAAATCTCTTGACTAGGACTGTCACTAGAGACTGACCGTGTGATGTCCAGAGCCTTCTGGACCTTAGCTTGGACTGAGCCCAAGAGGTCAGCTCCCATTTTCTTCAGCAGCTGAGTGAGCAGTACAAAGAGCCAGTCCTGGAGATCCTCTCTGTGCACAGTGATGAAGTCCACTAGAGTCTCCAAGAACATGCTAAACACCTGGAAGTAGATCATCCAACGTCTCACCAATGCTGCGCTGCATATCATTTCATAAACATACTAATGGATTTATATGCCTTTCCCACAAATGTATTAGAAAACTACATTTCTACATTCACTCAACAAAATGTGAATGGTGCTTGGCCGTGTAAACCTTGCTGCCGCAATGCCGGCATGTTTCAATATGTTTGCAAAGGTGTTCGGAGAAGTTTTAAGTGTGCTGCTATGTAGTGGCTAGGATCATGGGTGGTTGGTAACAAGTTCAATTCAAGTCAAGTCTTTGTGATGATAGTCCAGTGGTTTTAAACCTTTTTGACTCTAAAGCCATTATTGTCCATAAAAACATTCAAAAAGGGGCTAAAAGGTTTCCTCTGCTGTAATGACAAAATATTGTTTTCAAAACTTTTACTTACTTTTATTTACAAAAACTAGGAGTGTCTATGGTAACTCAAACTGTAATTAAAATACACTTTTTTGAAGGGGGTGAAATAAAATTCAAAATATCTAGTTTTGCAGGTATTTTAGAGCTTACTTTGAATAATTTCAAGTCATCATGAGGTCCCCTTGTAAATTTGCTCTTCTAAATCTATGAGATTTTTGGAAGGTTGCCTGTAAGCCGGTTGATAAGCCTGATCACTTATAATATAATAACATAAAATAAGAGTACAACAGGCGGGATGATGTGACATAAGTGACATAAGAATACAACATAATAAATCTATTTATATAAAAGAATAGTTCAGGTATTTGTAAGATCCACTTACTCTCTATTGTTAAAATCCACACCAAGGCAGACCATGCAAACAACAGGAAAAAACACATTCTATTAGTGCAATCTCATTCCATTTTTTTAAATTCTACACAAACACACTGTTTTGCCAGACAAACTTGTCCAGAATCCATAGTGATTAAAGCATCTTATTTAGTCTATTATAACGATTAATTTAAAATAATTTCACATAATACAACAATTTCACATGATGCAAGTAATCCTTCATAAAATCCTTTATATGGACTGCTATCATTAGTCCAGCCATTGGTAAGTAGATTAAGTCTGATCAAAGCAGCCATTGTGGAAAGTATGCATCATCACACAGGTTACCTTGCTGTGAGGATCTGCAAACATCCTGGTGAAGATCTCACACAGCCTCTTCAGCTCCACACGGCTGAAACACACAAAAATATGGATTAAAGGCCTGTTCACTAAAAGAATAAAACAGAAAAAGTATAAAAAGCCATTGCAAGCCAACTGGGATTTTGCACATGCATCATGAAACCTAAAAAATACAAAAATGAGCAACAAAATAAAACTTGCTAGATACCGACTGGTTATTTTCTACTTGTTGTCTTGGAGGAAAATGAAATGACACTAAAAATAACCAAGAGACCATTTGTGTCCCTCTGAAGGCCCCCACCTGAGAATGCGCTGACTCTTTAGCAAGTTCTGCAAACCCAGCAGGCCCTCCTTCCTCTCTGACCAGTTGGAACTGGCGCAGTGATTTAGCACCTCGGCGACGTCCTCCGTCTGACGCAGATAGTGAGGAATGCCTCCATTACGAGAGCTATAGGAACGCTCTGAGCAGGCACTGGATGCGTCACTGTTGGCATCGTCATCCGACTCGTACCTCCTTCTCACAGGCTTGCGCTGAGGAGAGGAAGGAGCAGGTTAGTAGATTCAACAGGACAAAAGACCAACACAGAGAGTTCATTCAACAATTTACTGCGGATAACTCAACTTAAACATAGTAAGTATGCTGTTGATATGAGAAAGCCATGCAGCATTAAAAAAAAATGTCAAGAGTTTAGGTTCTTTTATCACTAACCTTGGGAATTTGGCCATGTAAACATGTCAAAGTTTTAGGAGTGACGACCACATTTAAATGTGGGACTTAATAATTTAAAATACTGATATGTGTGCATACAGAAAAATACATAAGTCACTCCTGAATTTGTGGTTCATAGTGATTTTCACAACGGTTTTGGTGTACTGAAGCTGTAAACAAGAAATATGGATGCCAACAGTTTAATGTGATTGCTAACCTGTTAAAAAAATGTAAGGGCAGTAAGATTTTTTAAAAATAATTAATACTTTTATAAAGCAATGATGCATTAAACTGATCAAAAGTGATATTTATGATGTTACCAAAGATTTACATTTCTTTGTTCTTTTTAACTTTATATTCAAAGAATCCTGAAAAAAAAAAACCATCATGGTTTCCACAAAAACAAAGTATTAACTGTTTTCAACTGTGAAAATAATAAGAAATGTTTCTTGAGCACCAAATCAGCATCTTAGAATGATTTTTGAAGGATCATGTGACACTAAAGACTGGAGTAATGATGCTGAAAATTCAGCTTTGCCATCACAGGAATAAATCTCATTTTAAAATATTAAAATAGAAAAGAGTTATTCAAATTTTTATATTTTTTCACAATACTACTGTTTTACTTATCAAATAAATTCAGTATCAAGTTGGTGAGCATAAGAAACTTCTTTCAAACACACAAAAAAAAACTTGTACGGCCCCCAAAATTTTGAACGATAGTGTACATTTGATGAAGGAAATTAGCCATCAGAGACGCATTAAAGCAGAATAATTTTTAGTAAAATACTGTTGACTATGGTGGAAAGGGATAAAAGAGAGTCAAGACAACAACTAGTTGTTCATTTTGATCTTTTACACACTTCAATGACTTTCTTTCTTCTGATAAACACAAAGGAAGATATTTTGAAGAATGTCGGTAACCAGACAGTTGATGTACCCCATTGACTTCCATAGTAGGAAAAAAATACTATGGAAGTCAATGGGGTACATCAACTGTCTGGTTACAGACATTCTTCAAAATATCTTCCTTTGTGCTCAGCAAAAGAAAGAATTTCATACAGGTTTGATGACAGAATTTTAATTTTTAAGAGAACTATTCCTCTAATGAAAATTTTGTTGTACTCTCTGGATTTTTCAGTTGTTAGTTGTAGTAATATAGTTAATTTAGTTGTAGATTTCGGTTGTTATTTGCATAAATAACTGAATTCTTTGAATGAATTGAAGAATTAAGAAAGGAGTGACAGCTTTAGCTCCAGTGTGTACATGGCCTTTGAGGTGTTTCTCCAGCCTCAGCACTGGATTGTGAAGGAACAATTCAGCAGGTCATGAATAATTCAAACAGATAATTTTTCAGCAGTTGACAATGCATTAACAAACATTAAAATCCTTGTCATTAGTAGAGTGTGCGCAGGTGACATAAGAGAAAAGCGCGTCACACTGGGTAATTACATCTACTTATGTAGCAAAAGGGATGTGTCACGCTGATGGATAACATCTGCCATGTTTACAACTTAATCCGGCAGTGTTGTCACATGTGAATTAATGATGATTTACATTTTCCAAGTCAATAACACTGGGTGACTTACACAGATAATAAATTGAAAAGATTAATACCAAATTGATAGCAAAATAAATGAAATGAATCTTATGGTGGTTGTGCAGGAAATGATGAGATGTGCAGATGAAATGGTCATTGACCAAATTAATGAAAGAAACGCAAATGTTTGTGGTGCACAAAATGCTCTTGATATTTGCCTGACAGACCACGATGGTATAAGTCATTCTGATTAGTGAATAAAAATGGAAGCACAAGCAGTAAATAAACTGAACAACTACCTTATTCCTGGAGTCCCCTAACAGCTGAAGACAACCAAGAAAGGAAGAGCAAAGAGACGCAGACATTTCAAAGGGAGCAAATTTGTAGCAGAAAAGACACAATGTAAAATATAGCTGGATAGCTGATACATAAGAACAAAGATTAAAATGTACTTTACCTTACTATACTATTTACCTTACTATTTTTCACTGAATAAACAACACAAGGAAGATTTATATTTAAAAAGCCCATAGTATGCCCTTTTACAAAGTCTTGATTTGTTTTGCTTTTTCAACTAGAATATAGTTTCATTCTTGAATGTTAAAAAAATATATATTCATGTATGTTCACATATTTAACATTGTTGCAGCACCACTTTCGTCTATCAGTAACGCTCGGTTTAGCTCCTGTCTCTATGAAGCTCAATATTTTAATAAATATATTTTATATTTAATCTAAAATATTATTTTTTTATATTGTTTAGAATATACATTTATTATTAATTCTAGTTTAATATTTTAATATGAATTAAAACCCAGAATACCTCAAAGAACACAACTCACTTAAAGCTCTTCCTAATATTGCATATTTTTCTGTGAGTGTGACATATAACAAATAGTTTGAGTCATACAGAAGCATTACTTCCTGTTATCCTAGATGAGATAATGAGAATGACACATATTTCAGTCTTTGAGTGAGGACCATGATTCTTACCAAAGCATCAGCTACGGCAGCCTCCACTTCCGTGCCAGTGTTCAGGACCCTCATGGCATTGACAGATGCAGAAATACGAGCCTGATGGATCAGGCCAAAGCGATCTGTGGGGTTTGAACACAGGATTATAGAGTGAGGATGGGCATTGGCAGGTAAGCAAATTCTTACCTTTTACGACATCATCTTAAAGTCAGGTCATTAACATATTGTTCAACCACGTAGGCTAATTTCTCATAGACAAAACTTTAGGATGACATGTAGAGTTGTTGAGAGAATGTTGAGAAAACAAAGACAGTCTGATACAACCCAACACATAATATGAGACACAAGCCCAGAAAGGACAGAAAAAGCATTACAGTTGCTTAAAAACTTAAAAAGATAAAGGTGAAGTGTGTAATTTCAGAATTTACAACACTCCCCACATCCACCATTAGTTTGCCAATCAGATAATTCCATCCCAAACCGATGTTATCATGTTTGCCCAAGTTGGGTAGCTCAAACTAACAGACTGAAATTCTTTTTAGTGGCACTAGTGGCCTAGAAATTACACCTTTCACCTGTAAAGCTACAATGATCAAAAGTAAGATTATGCGCACAAAAAAACAAACAAACACATACTGATTCGACTGATAATAAAGCAGCTTCTTGAAAAATGCCAAATGTGTGTGAATTTTAGGTCCGGCAAAACAATGATTGAATTCAAACAAACAATCTAAAAAATACACTGAACCTCTATGATGCTCAGAGCACAAAATGCCAAGCAAAAATACCCATTTTAAATTTATTACCAGCAATAACACCAACGCAAAAGTGTAAAATAAATAAATAAATAAAAATAATTGCAAATGGGAAGTACACAAAACCTAATGTACGAAGCAGACACACCACTAACCGAATGGAAACGCAAATAAAATAACCTCAACTAGGATGGATGCTCATGTTTATGGCTAAAAAAGCATAACACGTCACTTGATAAGACAAAGACACTGGAAATATAATTTCACAGATGAACAGATAATTCACATCTAAATCTATCAGTGACATGAAGTGGTTCCCAGTTGCCAGTTTTACTTTCAAAAAAGTAAAGTATTAAGGCATGCTGGTGATTGGCCCTGTCTGGGGCCAGGGAAGCGAGGGTTCATGCAGGTCACCTGACTGGCCCACGGGTTCGGCCGTGGACAACGCGCTGGTTGAGCGAGAGTGACGTCGGGAGGCTGCAAGGGGACAGGAAGAAGGGTAACACCCCAGGAACGATTAGTGCTACACTGAAACACTGAGGACCATCCGTGGCATTGACACCAAATCACCAAAATGCCACAGTTTACATGTTGACATACATAAATACATATATATATATATATATATATATATATATATATATATATATATATATATATATATATATATACACACACACACACACACATACATATATATATATATACACACATATATATATATATATATATATATATATATATATAGTGTGAAACAGACCATAGACTTATCAGTCTCCCTGTGGATAAGCAATGAATTAACAATGCAATGTGTTATGCATTACATTCAGTGTTTAACATAATTTGCATTTATAAATATTTTAAGTTGCTTTTATTTTTATATTTTCATTTTAGTTGTAGAAATCCTCCCAGAAATTATTTTAAAGATCAGACCAGTTGTTTTCATCCACAATGCCACATAAATCTAAATCTAAGGACAAACCAGCAAAACATCCACTGGATGTATTTACAACCCAAAGAAAAAGCAGCACATATTATTACAGCAGTTTGAGAACATATTAGTGCATGCATTGAGGCAAGCAAAGCAAACAATTTCATATCCCACAAATCAGGAATACTCTATAAATAAAGGCCAAATAAAATTCAAGGGAAAAGTTTTGTGGTAACGAATTGGTTGTTGTTGTTGTCTGGGCTCCATCAGCCACTTAAGCGCTCTACTCACCAATAGGAGTGAAGCCCCGAGCGGGGCTGGTGTCGCGGCTGCTCTCGCGACTAGTGTCACGGCTGCACCCCTGACTCATGCTGGGGCGGGGGATGCGACTGCTCCGGGCTAGCGTGCGATAGGGAGAAGTGGCAGGAAGAAGAGCTTTACCACACAGCCTGGCTGTTAGAACACAGGTTAGGGCATTAGTGAGGCCGTGGAGTCAGAGAAAGGAAGGGTTGGCCGCTCCTAGGGTCCTTCTGCTTTAGAAAGGTTAAACGTTTAAAGCACAAGGCTTAAGCTGAACATTTTCAATTCGATTCAGACAACATTTAGTGAGTTTCTGAACATATAGCTTTAAAGGTGCAACAAGTAATTTTGCATATGAAGAGTTTTTTTTAAAACAAATTATAGGACAATAAATCACATATCTTGCTGCTATAAATTTTACTTTTGGAGTTTGTATATAAAATATAGCAATGCATAATGCATTATATCATGAATAAGATGAATGCTTATTAATGCATGAATCAAGCTCTCATGAATCAACACTGACAATTTCTGACACCATGCATCACTTTTGAAAAATTATATCTCTGCATGCACTGTTTAATATATGTATCCCTCAATCTTACGTTCACTTGGCTACAGTTTCTGACAGGTGATGGGTGAGCTGCGATGTCTTAATTCTGATTGGTAGTTGCTGTATCGCATCACTGTTCTTTTGCATAAAGTTAAACTTTTGTCAACTTTTATGTTTGTTGTCATGTGACTGAATATATTGATAATGGTCACCTCAACTCATTATGCGTCACTGAAATCAAATTAATTTTGTTCACTTTGTCACTGCTAATCGTCGTCACACTTCAAGAAGCTTTTTTAGGCCACGGTTATGACTTGAATATTCATCTAAACTATATAAATAAAGTACTATTAATTTTTAGGTGTAATTGCTTGGTGCACCTTTATATAAAAGCACTTACAAAGACTGCATTTAGCTTAAAAGCATTCTTATAAACTTTTGAGGCATTAAAAAATATATATATACTCAGTTTTGTACATACAAATGGACTTTTTCTTGTTTTATAGAAAAATTACTTACTGTTAAATTTAATGAGCTCAAATAATTGGCTGGACATTTTTGGTCAGATCTTTAAAAAGGCAGGACTCACACAAACATTTCTCAGAAAAAAACTGACAAACACAATGACCTCAAAACACAGCCAGAAAAGCTGATGAGGAATGGAAGCCGTTAGTCAGCCCTGTCATCATTTAACAACAGGTAAATGAATAACATGCAAAATACAGCAATGATTAGCCACTGAGTCAGTTTTGGCATAAACACTTGCATCAGCCAATTAAATGAATGCTGAGCTTCATTCACACACCAAACTAGTGCACTAGTCAAATCAGATGGGATATGCAGTGAACAATGATTCAGGAAATTAAAGTTAAAAAAATCTTGCCGTCTATAATTACCACAAGGTCCTACCTTTTCCAAAATAGCATAGCAAAAAATCTCCATGTCGTAAAGCATACTCTTAAGGGATTTCTCAAGGAACCAGTTTAGGTACACCTGAGTTCCAGAATCAAGTTGTTTTATACATGCCGATGACATGATGTGATTTGCTGATGACGAATATGTTGTCCCTACCTAGGCCCAGTCTGTTGGGGCTGGTTTCACGGCTGCACCCTTGGCTTCGTGGGACCCTAGAGTACTTGTCTGAGGGTGTTGTTGGGGCAGTGGCTCTAGGAATTCTGCCATATGCGTGTCCCAAGAGCTTCCCTGGAGAGCTGGATCGGCTGCCGGCTGCAAAGGGAAGTGAGACCAGGGCTGTTGTAAGTAACATGGTGAATGATTATCTACCAAACGCTAATGGCTCCCCTCTGCTTACAATTGAATTTACATCATTAAAAAAGTCAAATGAAATAAGGCACCTTTTTTTTTTATAAGACACTGAATCATCTCTTTAATATACAAAGTGAGCTTCACTAAACTGTGGAAATGTGTATGTGCTGTTTATAATGTTGTTTTCCATTATATAAGGAATTAATGTTACCATGATTGCAAGAAAAGTTTGGGGTCAAAAATATATATATATACATATTAAAGAAACTTATTTAGCAAGAAAGCACTACATTTATCAAGTGACGGTAAAGGCTTTTATAAAGCTACAAAAGATTTCTATTTCAAATAAATGCTGTTTGAACTTTTAATTCATCAAAGAATCCTGCAAAAAATCTTTTCAAAGGATCACTGAGGGATCATTTGACATTGAAGAGTGGAGTAATGGCTTCTGAAAATTCAGCTTTGTCATCACAGAAATAAATGACATTTTAAAATATATTCAAATAGAAAACAGTTTTAAATTGTAATAATATTTAATAATACAGTATTACTGTTTTAACTATATTTTTGATCAAATAAATGCAGTCTTCTGTAAAAAACATTTAAAAATCTTAGGGGTAGAGTCCAAACATTTGAATGGCAGTATACATTAACATGTTTTTTTTTTTTTTTTTTTTTAAATCCACCTGCTTTTTCATTGCATTTAGTGTTTAAATTCACCCCTCAATGTTCTGTTGATTTTGATAATCAAAATTCAAGGCATTCATGATCAGATTAATTCTTCCCAAACTTGTAAACTAAAGAAATAATATAAAATAGAACAAAACAAAAATCAACTTTATAGAAAAATAGTATTTGCCAAACAATGGTGTGAAAACTAAACTGAACATTTTTTTCAAAGGTGACTATAAGCTTTCCTTTATTCACATGGCCCGTTTGACAAGCAACAGCTTAAGTTTAGGTGAACAAAATCACCACAAAGAAAAATTAAATATGTGTATGCAAATATATGAAGAAGAGAGCTCTACTCTGATACAGACAAACACAGAGACGGACAAACAGGGTGAACTTGGATCCAAGGTCTATTCGAGCTGCAGGGAAAACAATAATCTCCACAGGCATGGTAATGTGACATACTATGAGCAGCAGACACCTTGCAAACATTTACAGACAGACATCAAAGCAAGAACAAATACCCAACTATCATATCATGTCGGATCTCTATTTGAACAGAAATAAAAGTAAGATTAAGCTAGAGAAGAACATGCAACATGATGGTATACGTGTGACTCATGCAGGGTTCATCTTGAGGGTATTAAAGCAGCTTTATTCTGAGGAGGGGGGGGCTTACCACTAGTGGGGTTAGCTGATCTGGATCCTTGTGTATGGAGGCGAAGCAACGGACAGGTGAAAATTAGCCAGTTACAATAGACGCTTGATGTGACGCATGGTTACCCAGCATGCATCAGGTAAGATGGCGTTTATTCGTGCTCTAGCAAATTAAATCTACACATTTAATGCCAAAGAGTGGCTTCAAATATAATTGTGGAATAAACTCCATGTTCAGGATGCCAAACTGGGTTGTGAAAACATTAAAAACAAAGTCAAAATGGAAGATGATAGTGGTGGCTGGCAGACCAATGGTTAAGTATCAAAGCTGGAAGGTGAAACATGTCCAGGTATCATTTCACCATGAAAAAAAAAAATATATATAATAAAATGACAGCCTGTTTTTAGGAGCATTATGATTTTTTAAAAAGAATAATTTACATGAAACTTAAGCACATTTACCCATTAAATAATTCCACATTAACATGTGACGTTAAATAAATGTACATAAATTGTATTTAATTTATATACATTTAATTGATTTATTTCATTACAGTAATAAAAAATACGGCGGTTTGGTGGGGGGGGGGGGGTATAATTATTATCATTATTATAATGCCACAATCAAAAAAATAATTTAATCATTTTATTATGTGAAAAGAAAGACGCTGTGAAGTGATATGGGAAACATGGAACTAGCATAGTTGAATTTAGCAAATTGGTTGTCTGGGTTGTCAAATACAGAGTTTAGCTGTAGATTTCGGTAAATTATCAAACATTAATATTGCAACAATATGCACAATATTACAGTAAAGGTTTTAGTAGTAAAACAAAGCAAATCCATGGTAGTTTATAAATCATTGTTGGGTGTAACAGGTGAAGGATGGGATCAAGGCCCTAGAGAGACACTTACGCTGGGACTGAGACACCACTTTAGCTCTGCTTCGACCTCGGCTGTCTGTCACAGTGCTGTTGGCGTTGACTGCACTCCCTGAGCTCTGCCTTCTCGTCCGCACTCGACCTGGAGGTTAAAAAAACAGCGTGAGATGAAGCGATACAAAATGCATGAGAGAAAGGGAGAGATTTAAGCGTGAGTGACACAAAGAGAGACAAATTGAAAGGTTTTAACAACAACAATAAAAGGACAGGGATACTAAAGACAAACAAGAGATTTCCCTGATGAATATATACTGACTGAAAGGAATTACATGACATGCTGTACTGAGATGACTGATGTTTAAATAAATGCAACAGATAACATTATTGGCTTTTGAGCAGACGGATCTATCAAACCATACACTATCGTTCAAAAGTTTGAGGTCTATATATATTTTAATTAACCAGACAAATCACTTAAGAACAAGTTCTTATATTCAACAACAACCTGGCAAACATGTTGATATATAATATAAATTAATACTTTTGTTCAACAATAAAGGCATTTATAATATTGCAATTATGTTAATTATGTATTATGTTCTTTTGAACTTTCCCTTCATCAAAGAATCCTGATTTTTTTAAATAATGGTTTACAAAAAAACACAAATAATGCTAAGCAGCACAACTGTTTTCAACATTGCTAATAATAAGAAATGTTTCTTGAGCACCAAATTAGCATATTAGAATGATTTCTGGAGTAATGGCTGCTGAGAATTCTGCTTTCCAATCACAAGAATAAATCCCATCTTAAAATACACTCACCTAAAGGATTATTAGGAACACCTGTTCAATTTCTCATTAATGCAATTATCTAATCAACCAATCACATGGCAGTTGCTTCAATGCATTTAGGGGTGTGGTCCTGGTCAAGACAATCTCCTGAACTCCAAACTGAATGTCAGAATGGGAAAGAAAGGTGATTTAAGCAATTTTGAGCGTGGCATGGTTGTTGGTGCCAGACGGGCTGGTCTGAGTATTTCACAATCTGCTCAGTTACTGGGATTTTCACGCACAACCATTTCTAGGGTTTACAAAGAATGGTGTGAAAAGGGAAAAACATCCAGTATGCGGCAGTCCTGTGGGCGAAAATGCCTTGTTGATGCTAGAGGTCAGAGGAGAATGGGCCGACTGATTCAAGCTGATAGAAGAACAACTTTGACTGAAATAACCACTCGTTACAACCGAGGTATGCAGCAAAGCATTTGTGAAGCCACAACACTACAACAGCAGACAACAGCAGAAGACCCCACCGGGTACCACTCATCTCCACTACAAATAGGAAAAAGAGGCTACAATTTGCACGAGCTCACCAAAATTAGACAGTTGAAGATTGGAAAAATGTTGCCTGGTCTGATGAGTCTCGATTTCTGTTGAGACATTCAGATGGTAGAGTCAGAATTTGGCGTAAACAGAATGAGAACATGGATCCATCATGCCTTGTTACCACTGTGCAGGCTGGTGGTGGTGGTGTAATGGTGTGGGGGATGTTTTCTTGGCACACTTTAGGCCCCTTAGTGCCAATTGGGCATCGTTTAAATGCCACGGCCTACCTGAGCATTGTTTCTGACCATGTCCATCCCTTTATGACCACCATGTACCCATCCTCTGATGGCTACTTCCAGCAGGATAATGCACCATGTCACAAAGCTCGAAAATTGGTTTCTTGAACATGACAATGAGTTCACTGTACTAAAATGGCCCCCACAGTCACCAGATCTCAACCCAATAGAGCATCTTTGGGATGTGGTGGAACGAGAGCTTCGTGCCCTGGATGTGCATCCCACAAATCTCCATCAACAGCAAGATGCTATCCTATCAATATGGGCCAACATTTCTAAAGAATGCTTTCAGCACCTTGTTGAATCAATGCCACGTAGAATTAAGGCAGTTCTGAAGGCGAAAGGGGGTCAAACACACTATTAGTATGGTGTTCCTAATAATCCTTTAGGTGAGTGTATATTCAAATAGAAAACAGTTTATTTAAATTGCATTACTATTTCACAATATTACTATTTTTACAATTTTTTGCTTCAATCAAATAAATGTAGCCTTGGTGAGCATAAGAGACTAGGGGTGTAACGATACCCTAATTTCACGATTCGATACATATCATGATACTGAACTCACGATACGATATTATTGCGATACTCCAAGACATATAATAAAAGGTTAAGAAATGTACTGTTGATTAAATGCTAAATTTGATATAACATTGTGGGTGTAAATGAATAGGCTTGGACAATGGTGACACCAGAATAAATATATTCATGATTCTGAACCTGAAAATACTGAATTATTTTAGATGAATATGCTTGCACTCTGTCATTGGCTAGATATATTTAAAATAATGTTGGCCACTTTTTACTGGTAACATAAGACTTATAACATAAGCATTATCAGGACCCACTAATATTCCCCCATTATTATACATTATATTCAACATAATATATTGTAGTTTAATGTAGTACTGACTCTGAAAACTTAATTTTTTCTCACAGGGTAATTTTTATTTTGGGTGTACTATCCACGATACATATTGTCACTATCCACGATACATATTGTTGCATTTTTGTATTGAGATATATTGTGACACGATATATTGTTACACCCCTATAAGAGACCTCTTTAAAAAAAACATATTTGAAACAAAATCTTACGAGCCCCAAATTTTAAACAGTAGTGTACCTATTGATTTCAATTAAATCAAATAAAAAATTGGTTTGCTCTTTTGACACAAAGTTCCAGTATGAAGCTGTGCAAACCGGCCATTTTGTATTTTGTTTCTGTAACCATAAACTAGACCAATACCACCATATGTTTACATGGTTCCAACACTTTTGAGCACTTTTTTTCCAAGGTACAAATGACACACTACAGACCATATGAAGTACAAGTGACCATTTTCATTTCACTGAACTATTGTTATTTACTATGAATAGGAGAGGAGGGGATATATCATGCAAACGGGTCATGCAGACCACTAGAATAGTCAGATTGCCAGATGTACAGTTGTTAATCATCAAAAGAACACTGCTCGAATCCCTCGGACAGCACAAAGGGTAGACATTCACACGCACACACACATATACATATACAGCTTACCATCTATTTTACCAGGTGCACCGTCTTTGGGGCAAAAACACAAAAACAAAAGCAGGGGAGTGCAGGGTGGAGGAGAGGAGAGGCATAAGAGGCAGAGATTAGAGTCAGTTAAGCCCATGGAAGCGTGGAAGACAGGGATCTGCTCAGAAACGGGCCTTGCATGGAAGCACACGGGAGCTACTGAGTGTGACTGTGGGTAAGGAAATAAAATCTCTTTGATCATTTATGAGGAATCATGGGATTAGAAAACGGTACAGAAAGAAGATTATTCAGACAAAAGTAACAGACAAGTTAGTGATCAAAAGTTAGTTGGATGCGTTATAAAGCTCCAACATTCTCTTCTGTCTTCTGCTGAAAAACTAACACTGAGAAAACCAAAATACAACTTAAGCAACATAAGACTTTTGACAGTGATTTTACACTATTGTTTAAAATGTCCGACTTATTGATTTTAGAAAATGGAACAATATGCTAAAAAAAAAATTAATTTCAATAAATTAAAAAAAGTATTTATAAAGACACATGTTGAATAAATAATCAATTTTATTTTTAATAATACTGCTGTTATTCCAGCAAGTATATCTAAGTAGTTTCAAACACATTGTCTTTGAAAGTTGCTTAACCTATCAGAATTTAGAGTCAGAACGATGCATTTTATAAAATTATTTTATCCTCCCTCCTAAAAAAAACTAGACTAAACTTTCTAAAAAAAAAAAACTTAAAAGGATAATAAATGTTAGAATATCCGTCGTTTGTTCCTCATCACAGAGCAGCTTAATAGCATCTATGGTGCCCATCAGTTTTATTAATGGGCCGCTGCAGCCATAAAAGCCACTGATTTTTATGGCTATTTTATTAAAATTCCTAATTAAGGATGAAAGAGGAGAAAAGATGGATAGAGTGTGATGAGGTCTTACCCAGGGAGGCGTAGGAGCCTGGAGGCAAGGCTGCAGCAGAGCTGAAGGGAGATGGGGAGGTTGCGGTGGACATGCGGGATTTGGCACTGGAGGCTGCGTTCACGTCTACGTCGCTGCGGGAACGCTGGAGGGCACCAGGGGTTGAGGACACCCTAGAGCTGATCACTTTACCTGAGAAAACATTACACAGACAAGAGTTACAGACATGGCAAAATGGCATGCTTGTAAACGTGCTAAGTACCAGTAAAAAATAAAGTGTCGCTTTACTTACTTCTTGTAACGGGGCCTCCAATAACGCTCTTCACTGACATCGGTCGACTGCAGGAAGGTAGATAGAAAGATTTTTAGCAACAGCAGAACACTTAGAAAAGAGTAAACAAAACAGTAATCAGTCATTTCAAATACATATTTTTCAGTCTACTGACAATTTTTATATATTTCTCAATATTTTTCAAGTTTTTCAAGTTTCTCAAATACAATTTGAGATTCTTGAAATACAACAAGAAGATTTTCAAATACAACACTGTATTTTAGATTTTCAAATACAACACTGTAAAAATCTAGTTAAAATTTTTTAGGTTTTCCACACTTTTTTTTTACTGTGGAAGTGTAATTTTCATTTCATGAGTAATATTATTTACATAATCATATTTTCAAAAACATTTGACAAAATTTGGACAGTATGAACCGACTCAACTCTGCTACAACACTGTAAAAATTTATTTTTCAAAGTAAATAAAACAGTATTGTTTTATTGAGATTGTATTGTTTACAAAAAAATATTATTTCAGTCTTACTACTTCAGAATTTCATGTTTAATTCAATGTGCTACTTGCTGTTTCTTTGTAATTATTTTGAGTGAATATTGTTTCAAATCTACAATTAGAATGTGAACTTCATTTGATATTGTCAGCAAGTGTAAATTTAGTGTAAATATTCCATTTATCTAGTAACCCTGTCTGTAAATAAATATATACCATCTGCAAATAATAAACATTGAAATTGCAATGTTAATTTGCTTGTAACGCCTTCTTTTTTACAATTTTTGTGACCAGTACACAGCAGTGTTTCTGCTTTTGTGTACAAACACCGATAGCAGATTGAGACTATTAGAGCTGTCACTCATCACACTGGTGCTAATTCAAGATGATCTCACTGCCTCTGATCAACAGGGAGAAAATGTAACAGATGCTTCAGTCTAATATTGAAGATGAGATCACTGCCTCATATTAAGAAAAGACTCAACATGCTAGGAAGCACAATCATCAATCTGTGCACATGATCCATCAGCCAGCTGGCAAATATTTCACCAACTTCAACAGGGACAGCCATAACTCAAAGTTTTTGATAGCATGAGCTGGCAAACATCACAGAGACAATGTTATCGTCTACAATCACTGAACTGTATGGTTATTCACCACCATTCGAAAGACTAGGGTCAGTAACATTTGCCATATGTTTTTGATAGAAGTCTCTTAGGCTCGCTGCATTTATTTAATCAAACATAGAACGAACAAAAAAACAGCAAAAATTTAAAACATTGTAAAATATTATTATAATAAAAAACTACTGTTCTCTATTTTAATATTTTAAAATGTAATTTATTCCTATGATGGCAAAGCTGAATTTTCAGCAATCATTATTCCAGTCTTCAGTGTCAGTTTATCCTTCAGAAATCATTCTAATATGCTGATTTGGTGCTCAAGAAACATTTCTGATTATTATCAGTGTTGAAAACAGTTGTTCTGCTTAATATTTTCGTGGAATCTGAGATAGATTTTTTCAGGATTCTAAGTGGAATGTGTGCATGTCTTACTTGAGGCTCTCCTGCGAGCTTGAGGAGGAGCGGTCGGACTGCGGTAGAGACACTATGCTGTCAGAACTCTTCAGATGGGACTGTAGGGCCTTCTGATAGGTCGACTCCAACGCCTGAAACAGGTGCTCTGCCTCCCGACTGTAATGGCCATGGAATCCCCAATAACACCTATAGAACAAATGGACAACCTCTTAAACAAAACCATGGAAATGATCTAGACTGATACAAATGTTAAAATGCACTATTAAAGCACATAAATGAATATCTCAATGAAGTATTGTTCATGCAACGTCTAACCAAGGACTGCAAATATACAAAAGAAAAAGGCAAACAGACTTACTTTCTGGCCACAGATCTGGCCTCAGAGTCAGCATCATGGATCCCCTTCTTGATGGTCTCAGTGAGAACCGCCACATGCCTAGGGTAGTAAGGAAACATGATGAATACAGTTTCTTACAGTCTGCAGAACCAACAGTGAATTCACTGAGTCTCCTTTGATACTTTCTGGACCAGACGGCAGACCTTTTTTCCCAGTTCTCTAAAGGCAGAACAGTGGGAAAGAGAGGATAAGGGGAGTCCAGACCTCCTTATAAAAGAGCTCTTGGCTATATTGCCATGGAAACGGCTGGGACGCATGGTTGCCACACATCCCTGGCTCATCAATTCAACCCGCGGAAAGAATCATCAGTTGCCTGTTCAGCCGAGCTTTGATAAGTAACACGTTTTCACCAGTTAAATGTCACAAAAACAGGAAAGGGAGGGGGGTGACTGCTTGGCAGCAGAAGGAATAAACAGAAATTCATGCATGTACCAAGTTCTACGAGATACATCCTGAGCATAAAGCACTCGACAAAAACTAATATATTAATTCTCAACACATCATCAATCATTTTCCACTCACCTCTCTAGAGTATGTGTCTGCCATTCTTGCAATAACAGGTCTAAAAACTCATAACACCGTCTGATGGGGAGAAAATGAACAAGTATTTCTATCAGAAGACAATGCCTTTCTAATTTATGCTCTGCAAAAAAAGAAAAATTTAAACATCTCTCTCAGGGAGGTCTAGTTTACCTTCGAACAGCCACAGATTTAGAAGTGCAATTGCTGGTGATGATCGGGATAAGGCGTGGGAAGTGTGTATGCTGAGAAAGACAAAAAGCACAATTATAAATCTTGGTGCTAGAATATTAAACACAAAATTAAAACAGAATAGAATAAATACACTACTGTTCAAACATTTGGGGTTGTAACATTGGTTTTAAAGTTTTTTTATAAGAAGTCTCTTATAAAAGTTCACCAAGGCTGCATTTATTTAATCAAAAATACAGTTAAAAAAATAAAAATAAATATAATAATAAAAAAGCATAACTTACTATAAATGTCCTGACTTCCACTTTTGATCAAATTAATATGTCCTTGCTAAATAGTCTTAATTTACTTACTGACCCCAAAAGTTTGAAAGGTAGTGTAAATCACAAAAAGCCTGAAGCCTCTGAGGGCTCATTAAAGCTAATATAGTGAGGAGCATGTGCAGTGCTAGTATCCAAATGTGATGTAATTCGTTTTGTAACTTCGCAATGTGTGAAATTGCTGCCCATTTAGAGCATCCCAATTCAATTGAGGTTCTTATGAGGTTCAAAATTAGTTAGGATGCTGCCTTAGAGGGTAGCTGCCAATGTAAACAGTAGACAGCAAGGCAGTTCACTAGGTTTTGGAACAGAATTATTGTGTCACTCTTTTCATTTAATCCCAGAATGGGCTCTTAATGTATAAATACATGTGGAAAAGTAAAAAGAAAATCATCAGAACTCACTCGTAAGATGATGCGGATGGCTGCCATTCCGGATGTGGCCATAACTTTGGCGCTGTTGGGCACCAAGTTGAGCAGCGTAGGCATAATGCTTTCAGCCCCATGATCGAATTTATTCCCCAACACTGAAGACAGATGCCTGAGACACAGCAAAAACCACCAATCAACAAGACATAAGATACGTAAACTTCAGATTCTAGATGGAAATGAATCAAATTTGTGTGACATTAAGGCATGGAACTTGTTTAGATATCCATCAAGTGGCTGCACTTTAGCAGAAGAGCTGTCCTGCACGCTCCAGTCAGCTCAGTTCCACTTCATTAGAAACACATTACGAGCCAGAATAATTAAATACCGACATTGAGTCATGCTCAATCGCAGAGACCCGCACAACAGCTTAATTTACCCCTTGAAACAGCACTTTTTAATGCTATATCCCGATGATATTTGAGATAGAACATGCATCGGAGAAAGATTAAGTGCCTTTAAGACTGATTTGTGAAAAATTGCCCTGCTGCTGAAGTGTGTCTTTGATCAATGAACATCTAAAGGTGGCACCTTCTAGCTGACTCTTAACAAGTCGATATTGGTAGTGGATATCACACTTGAAAGCTATATTTAAAAAAAATATAGCTTTTTACAGAGACTGGAAGAGAAAATGGTAGAGAAGAGTGGCTTCATACCCGAACGTGATACAGGCCTCTCGAACCACTTGTGACCGAAGATCTTTAGCTGACAGCTTGAAGGCACCTTCTAAAAGACGTAGATGTTGAAGGAAACCCTCATGCTCAGTCGCACCAGCCAGGACCAGTGACCGCACTTTCTTCAGCTAAATACATGATATAAGAGTTCCTTCAGTGCCACGCCGAAGACAAGTTATTCAAGCTGGAGTGCATGTATTGTAATCATGTATACCAATGTATACTAATCAGTGACTTACAGCAGTGATGCGGTGCTCCCAGTCTTGCTTGTCATCTGACAAAATTTCTCGGATCTTATTCAAAGAGTCCTCCAAATCCTTACTGGAATATATCTGAAAACGAACAACATGTATGTCTTGTTTGAATATTTAAATTCAAGGAAACCATAATAAATTGCATGATACTGTCCATTTAAGATACAGTACATTACCTGCACTGCAGGTACATCTTCAAAACCCTTGATAAAATCCTCTTCATCCACACCTCCTGCGCTGACACTGTCCTTTCCTGATTTAGTACTCAATGCCGCAATTCTAATTCAATCAAAGTAAAATCACAGGAAAAATATTAATACTGCAAAATATTATTACAAATTAAAATAACCATTTTAATACATTTCTATATGTATTTTATTCCTGTGATGGCAAAGCTAAATTTTCAGCAGCCATTCTCCAGTCTTCAGTGTCACATGATCCTTCAGAAATCATTTGAATCATTCTGGAAGCTGTGATGTATTTTGATGAATAAAAAGTTCAAAATAACAGATTTATTTGAAACAAATATTTTGTATAATTACACAATCACTTTTGATCAATTTTACGCATCCTAGCTGAATAAAAGGAAGAATTTCTTTCAAAATAACATTTTATATTATATATATATATATATATGCATTATTGTGGGCTGTGAGAACTGTGAATATATACACACACACATATATACAGTATATACGCATATATATGCATATATATACATAGTGCTTAGTAAAAAGATGACATTAAACAAATCTAAAAATAAATACCATCCTATGTTTTTTCTATATGATTTTAAAGATTCGATGTGAAAGTATTACAATATAAAAATATATAAAAAACTTTAAATGTTAGGTGGGGTTAATCATGATTAATTACAGAAAAATGTGTGATTGATTTTTTTTTATATCGACTGACAGCATTTATTTTATATTTTTACATACATACATACATACATGTTTTAAACTGAGATTTTCAAGTGACTTCATGATGGATTTAAATGCATACAGTATATGCCTTCTATTTAAAACCACCATCCAATTCACATGAAAATCTGGGTTTAATACATCAAAGAATATTACATAATATAAAAATCTGCAGTGTTGCCTCTTGGCCAGCCAACAGAGTCCTTATATATCTCTAGTCATTTCTCAATATCTCTTCTCCTCTCACCCTGGTAAACTACAAGCTTTTCGAAAGATGATCTTTCTGAGAACAATTAGATTTCTCCTTGTTCAACATGTTTATGTGAAGTATTTATGGATGTCTACAGTGTTTACTCTGATCTGACTTCAGTTTCTCAGTTGTAACCTGGGCTGTGCTGTAGTAGCTGTGGTCTTACCTGTAGCCCTGGATCCAGAGGCAGAACTGGGTCGTCTCATCGAGCCCATGCTGCCCCCTCTCTTGCTGCTGGAGAAGCCCTTAGAAGAGGTAGAGGAGGAGGACCTGCCCCCATCCACAGAGTCTTCGTCATCAAAGTTCTTATCTGCATGGAACACAAGCAACATTGATCAATGTTTCATCAAATAAGTTCACTGCTGTACTCTCAATCAAGAAGACCTGATGCCATCATCAATCTGCTCTGAAACTGCAGCAACCAATGACGAGGGACTTGCAAAAGTATGCTCTTGAAATCGACTCATTGTGGTTTGTCTGAAAAACTAGTTGGATGTGTTTCAGGCTCATTCAGAAGGATACACAAGTGTATCAGATAGTAACATATATGACAAGCTGATTAATCTTATCTGGAAGAGCACACAAGGAACACCACAGGAAATACTCTCTTCCTGAAAACACAAGGGAAGGCTTACATTTACTTTTCTCTCCCTCATCTCCCTGGGTCAACATTTCATCACCAATTACCACTAATTTGTCACATTCATTATCATAACATTAAGCCAACCTGCATCTTTTGATTACAATAATTCCCTATCTTCAGAGCAAACATGTGGAATGAAGACCAAGGCTTTTCCTCATACTGCAAGACCAAGCCAAAGACCATTTTTAGTGTTCAAACATGGCAGCAACCGTTCTTGAGTGATGTCTAAAGCAGGTTATAGTTCAGAAAATTACAGGAAAATTCAAAGATTAATCTACTGCAAGGGACTCTGGACATAAGCCGCGGTAACAACCGAGCGGACATGGACACATTCCAGCAGTCTGAGAGGAAGGGGTGGCACACCAATCTTTCTGAACGGGAAGGAGCTACAGGATGAATCTATGCTGCTGCCTGATTCTCTCAGAGCATTAGTGCTGTTCTGCAATTTGGTTTAACAATTAAATGACATACAGATAAATAAACTGGTTCAGCTTATACACATAATCATTAAGAAGTCATTTATTCACACTGAACTATAAACAACAAAATACATGATATCCTAAAAGAATGAATATTGGATAATGAATGCACATTTCAGAATTAAAAAGGTATTATAAATTATATAAAAAACAATTCAGTCTATTTTCCATTCATACTGTTGTTTGTAACCCAGTTACTTTAATATTATATTACTGTAATATATTTGATATATTTTTGTTGAATATTAGCATATATATTAAGCAATTTGATTTATTTCATGCTCTAATTTGAAAGCATTTTTCATAGCATTTTTAGTGTTCACATATTTGAATGGCAATGTGATTGGGAGTGTGCACAAGGATTAAATGACCACAAAGGGACAATTATGTAATAATCCTGACAAGCCTGCAGAGCACAGTGCAAACAAACCAGTCAAAACAAACCACGACAGTCAGAGCAAGGGAAGAAAACTTTCAATTGATATTTTATGTTCTAAGCAGACTTGGATTGCAAAGTCTATTCACAGGGTGGCCTCTGTTTTTGTGCTCATGATGGCAGAGGAGACACTGTTTGACTATGGTACAAAATCCCCTTTTATAAACCACGTCTGATAATTCTCCTAAAGATGGATATTTTAGACTCGTGCCAAGATTTTCTCTTCTCTAAACCAAGAAAAAAAAAAAGGATTTTTTTTAATGATTTTTATTTTTATTTTTAACCCATTTGATCAATGATTAAGAGTGCAACATGTCAAACCAATGCACATGCATGCAAAAGGAAATAAGCAAATTGCTGTTTTTTTCAGCATTTAGCTGAGAAATGTCGTTTAGAGAGAGCCACAGTGGGCGGAGGAAGGCAGTTGCAGTGTGCTCTAATTAAACCCATTGGAATGCTTACTGAGAGGTATGCTGACTGCTGAAAAATACAGCCCAATATCATTGGTGGGTTGTAGGGACAACAGAACATGTGTATGTGCATCAAACATCTGAAGACAGCTGATGCCCACAAAAGGCATCTTTCATAACACAAGAATGTGGGCAGAGAGCTATTGACAGTCAAAAATGTCACAAATGCATCCTTCACTCTGATATCAGCGGTTTCGTTGGAGCTCAAGTAACTAGGTTATTGTATTATTTCACTCAATGATATTGATAACAATTTGCTTTGATTTGAGATCTATCAGAAGTAGGCTGCTACGGACTCAATAACATGCTCTGTAACTCGCTTAATTGGCCTAGAAAATGAAATAGTGCATCCTAAGACTGCTGTGCAAATAAATGTAACAGCGAGCTCTTATTCAACTGAATAGGAACGTCGCCTCTGGAGTAAAAATGGGATTTTTTTTTTTTCCTGTTTTGCCTGAAGATTGCGTGGCAGATCAAAGTGCCAAAATGTCAAATGAAATAATATGAAAGAACTAGTCATACCTTAACAGCATTGGTTCTAACAAAACGTCCCTAAAACACACACGTGTTTTCAAGCTTGTAATATTGAATCAATTCAACGTCCTTTCAATCGGATAAAACCTAGAAACTGAACTGGCCTTAATCTCCCCGCCACTAAAGGTTTGAATTTGAGAAATGTGTCATTTCAGATGGAAAAGGAAAGGAGGATATAATCTTTTCTGCATGACCTGCCAACTTTGAACAAAGAGCTTCCCCCAGCTCCTAAATCAATTTTTCACATACGACTGAAGACAAACTACATTTTAATCCTGAAATATTGTCATTTGTTTACCTCACAAACATGGGTTGCGTATAGACCCGTGAAAACACCTGTCAAAAACCTGTGTTGTTTTTCACGGCCACTGAAGTGGCAACTGTGCCAAGTGACAACAGTACCCACCACTGTGCGAGATGACAACTTTCTTTAGCTGCTGACTGGACAGAGACGATGACACAGCATAACATGTCAGAGTGACTTTGAGAACAAAAAGCTCATAACCCAAACGACATGTTTACATAACAGTGCTGTAGGACATGAACACACACACACAAATGCCCTGATCCATTAATCTCACTCTCAAACTCTGCTTCTGGGCCCAATATCAACTGTATAATGTACTGTATTTAAAGAAGATATACCTTTCTCATCACTTGAGAAACGGCACTTGTGACAAGGCATCCTAGACATCACTATTACAATAAGACACGTGCAACTCATAACCTGTTCTTACAGGTGCCGACAGCACTATGTTGAACAGTATGTTCGCAATGCTGAAGGTGAACAAATGAAGTATTGTATTCTGAACAGAACACAAGTCCTCGATCTGTTGCATGACTGTGTATTCAGAGGGGAAAGGAAACATGCTGTCAGTTGGTATTAAAATAAGATCAGGGAGTGTTATCAGTGGATTCTGCTATAAAACAATCGGCTGATCACTTTTTTTAAAGTAAACTTGAAATCTTTTACACAACTTCCTGGTCTTTTATTGTGCATGAATCGTTAGTAAATGTTATTGCAAAGGCAAAAATAAGAATTTGCTTTATTTTTTGGCTAGTATCATAAAGGCAGGAAAAAAAATAATGTTAACCACAGCCAAACAGCTATTTGGGCATTATTTTCGGCTAATGTTGTAAGTAAAAATGCAACACTCTGCTGTGAGACGTTTAAAAAAAGAGAGATACACGATGCAACAGCCATAGAAATCCATCTGATGCATAGGACAATATTAAAAAAGCACCAATAAAATAGCAGTCACAAATCCACATCAGTAACGCAGCTATATTTAGCTAATACAATGCAACAAAAACTAAAGAGACAAGTTGTAACAGACTGCATAAACCACATAAAATTAAACTAATTTAGAAACGAGATGTCTTCTTGAGTGTTCGAAAAAAGACAAATCTAGTTTATGCATATCTGAATCCATGAAAATCTAAGAGAGATATTTTATTCTTCCAAAATGACAACATCTATCTATGGATACACTGCCTTTCCATTTAAAAAAATGCTTTGAAATGTAGAAAAGAAACAGGCGCAAAACAATATTCAGAACTCCGAAATATGAATATCTCCGAAGCGTTAAACACAGATAAACATGCCATCCCCTTGGCAGAACAGCAGCTGGAGGTTTAAGGCTGCTAGTGCCCAGCATGTCTTTTATTCGTCCTTCACATTAAAGCCGCCATTTCCATTCCAATCCTTACCTTCTCCGGTTGTCATAGAGCAAGCGTCTCTTCAATTCACACAGACACTGCAAACACAACAAAGCTCTAGCAGTCTCTCTCTGGTCTCCGCCTCTCCCTCCCTTCCCTTCCTGCTGCTGTGGTCTTATGACTTCACCAAAGACAAAAGCCACCAACTCTTTTAAATAAAGGACTTAGAAAACATTTCCCCTGTAAAGACTGAATGTCATATACATACAGTGGATCTGGGGCTGTTTGCTTGTCCTTTACAGCTCCTCAATCTTTGAGTTTATGTTCGCTGATCTTGAAACATCTTCCTTGCACCAACTAAACTCTCGACACAGGAAAGACACTCCGGATTCTCTGGCCCTCACACAACAGATTTACTCAAAATATTAGCAGTGCAAATGAAAGACATTTCCTATTATATAATGCTATAAATATTTGTGCAGAGACTGCACTTTTTTTAAAGAGTTTTTAAGAGCTGCATCTACAAGAAGAAAATACAGTGTTAATTATGTCAGTGGCATTTAATAATTGTAATTTATTAATTTGTTTATTTTTTTAATTTTCAAATAATAATTATATAAATAATATTATTAAATAAATAAAAATCTAAATTCAAGTCAATACCAATGCCCCAACGACTGAATATATATATAAATTAAGAATTGATTGAAATGGACAGTTTTAAGTGATGATGAACTGAGTATGAACTCATGTAGATCAATCAAACTTATCAACTGTAATGGCATTTGCGTTAAAGAAGTTTAAATTATAGTTGCTGTAATATACTAGGTCAATGCTAAAGTCAGGAGACTAACCTGAAGATAGGCGTTTAGTAAACTTATAGTTGCCAAATAAAATAAAAACATTAAATCATTTTGTGTGAATAGCCCTATACATTTTAAATTACAACACCAATGTGAAGCAGTAAAAATAGCCAAAATACCTCCAATAAACCTTTTGGTAACCAGACAGAAATCAGCATTACGTGCACTCCTTTGATTAAGGCTTCTCTTCACAGCGCATCTAGATCAGTGTTTTCCAAAAGAACACTTGTATCATCATTTGTAAAACGCTCACAGTTCCAACAAGGTTCATGAAAAATTGCTTTATATGGAGAAGTGTGAACCCAGGATCACTTCAAAGCTTTTTCAATTTCAAAATCAGTGTGACATTATTCCATTAAATAAAACAGAATTCAGAAAGGGGTTAAAGCGAATCCCTTTAAATCTGAATGACTATCACAAAGCAATTTTCTTAAAGAAAATGCAGCATACTTCAAGAAGAGTATTGCTCTTTATCTTTTTTTTAGGTCTAATTCTAAAGCTGACACTTATCCTAAAAATTCAGATTGATCCATGTTTTCTCTCAATACATTACCTTTGCCTGGTTTCACTGGCAGTTCAATAATATTTACAAACTAAACTAAGAATCGAAGAGACGATCACCCTAGTAAGCAGACGTTTAAATTTCGGTGAAACCACAAAAAAAAAATCCTTATACTACAGATGCTGTTTTCAACCACTTACTGAAATGCAAAACCAGTACAAATCCTGTAATATAATGTGCAATGGGCTCCAGGGGAGGAAAGAGGAACATTTGCATATTTAAAGCTAGTGACGTGAGAAAGCAAATTGTTCATGCAGCCGACAAAAAAATATAAAAGAATCAGAAACGCATCCGATTTCAGTTCTTTTTTTATCATCACTGCAATACATATTTTGTTATTTTGATTAGATAATCATTCTAAAATATTCCAAAAAAAACATTCTAAAATAGAAGCAAATAAAGTGAGAGACTATATACATTTATCTAATTTCAGTGCTCTGGCCTTTGCATAGATATTTAAAGATGGCCATCTTTAAGCATGACTGTTTGGATTTATAAGGAATGGTAACACTTTACAATAAGATTCCATTTGTTACATTAACTAAGGTTAATAACTGCTGTAGAATTATTGTTCATTGTGTGTTAATTTCAACATTTACTAATACATTTTTATTGTTACTTTTTGTTTCAGTTTGAATGCATGTCTTTTATTTACTTCTATAATTTATATATTCATATTTAAATATTTATTTCATTTAGCACATTTTCATGGTTTTGTAATAAAGTTCAGCACTGTTTGACTTAGTGTTGTTTGTTTTTTATCCATTTCAAAAATTATCGGTTGATTAATCAGTTATCGGCAAGTCGGTCCAAACTAGTTACAAGTAAACTCCATTATCGGTCGACCACTATTAAACAGTACTTATATTATTCCGAAAAAATAGTTCAATATATTTCATTTAGCTTGTGTGGGTATTACATTGACCATACTGTAGTAGTTTTCTGTTGTGATGCTTTGAAAATATTTCAGCGGCCTCCAAGTCCAAAATTAATCTTTGATAATTTAATGTAACAATACCTGCCATTCTGCAGTATCGGATAGCCGGCTGCTTTAAAATGCTTTAAAACACACCCTTGAGTGTTTGTGCAAGCGCTCTGTAAACTATTTTATATCTAAGGTTCCATCAATAGGTTTCTATTGCAGGCAGCGTTAAGCAATGTAGCTAATTACAGACATACCGGTAACTGTTGAGCGTGTGAATGCAATGGCCAATCAGATGTGCTTAAGTTAGTCAGAATCCGCTCAACACAGCTGAGTGTTTGTTCAGTTCACATGGGTAGGGTACTTTGTACTGTGTGTGTGATGACTGTGCCCATCCGCCACCACCGAAGACCATTTCTGACTCTGGAAAAACCCTGAATATACAGCAGGGTTTCTATGATTCATGAGTTGATTAAAAGCTAAAAATAATTAAGTCATAAAAATGTAAAAATGAAATCATTTTAAAAAATGGCTCTCCAGTGTGACCTTAAGGCACTGAACAGAAGAAATGAACCAAAGAAGATTTTTATGTCAAAGAAGGCGGAGCCTCAGAGCACACCTACCTATTAAGTAATCGCCACGGACCAATAGTAGTTCGAAAGCGTTTACTTTTTCGTAAATTTTGCTTTGACAAGCCGTTTCGAACTCCCGAAACGAACACAAAACGAACCTGATTTTGTTATAAATGACATCACACCAGTTCCTTCTTCGATTTCGCTTGAAATATATTGGAGGTTTACAAATCAGTGACTTATGACGTTCCATTTCATTTAGGATGATGTAGGGAGTAGAACTAGGTTTTAGAAACAACCAGGGTAAACATACCCACTATGATGTTTGAAAGACTTTTTGGACTTTGAATTCTTGGAATTTCCAAATATAAAGCTCCTACCTGAACCTGATGAGGGGATCATGTTCCCGGATCTTTGGACTTCATCAAATCTGCTGAAAATGACATTCAACCTGTAAAAAAAGAATAAATCCAAAGTTAAACATTGCTCAGTTACAGGAAAAACAACAACTCCTAGAAATGCAAGTTTTCCAATATGACCCTCACTGTACACAACACATTCCTCAGAAACAGGTGTTGCAAATCTGACAGGAAACAGTCTCAGCAAGCAGGGTAAATGTCTATGAAATGGAAATACCTTTCATTTGGTCACTCCTAAAGTACCTCCTGACTACACTACACTACTACTTAAACTATTAGCTATAGACATAATGATATGATGACCTAACTCATAAAATATGGACAGCAGAATAAATATCTGGTTGCTTAACATGTCGGGTCAGGCGGCCTAAATGGGTGGTTCAAGGCCAGAACAAGCGACAATGAGGACCAGACTTTTTGCCGTTAGCCGCAAGTCGAGACTGGCTGTGATGTAACAATTGATGTGACACGTTTCAGCAAGGATGGTTTTGTGATCCTGTCAGTGTAATGCAGGCTTTGCGCCAACTATATTTGACCTCACAGCAAACCCGCAAGTCCAGAAGTAAGTGTAATCCATTAGCCAATCATAACAGAGGTCAATTATACATTTTAAAAGTATAGTAGCTAAAACTAAATCTTGCTTAAGGGTCAAAGAGATGGTTGTGTACAATAATACTATTATTAAATGAAAGAAAACATCATTAGTGGAATCTCAGGAAAAATAAATATGATTTCAATTATGGTATGACTTCTTTAATGAAGCAACAATTTTGGAAACGCATGTGAAACCGAACCATGTAGTGCTGCTTCCTAAAACTCCTCCCACTGCGCATTCACAGAGCTGAGGATGTTGTCTTCCTGTAATACCCTCTGAGAATCCTTTATCCTGAACATTCCTCTCAGAAGACTCTCTGTGGGAGTCAGAGGCAGATCCCCAGAGCATCAAAGCTGAGCCATGCTGAATCTGGACAGGCTGACACATCTCTGCCTTAGAGTGTGGCAAAGAATCAGTTTAGCTTCAAAATAGAGCTGGGCAATAAATTGAATATCCAAAATATTAATTATCTGCAGTGATATCTGCTGGTGATAAAAAAAAAAAGCAACATTGTGAATATTGTGATGATGTTTATGTTAAAAACTCCAACTGGCAAAGTCCAGCTAGGACAAGTGAGTAAAGCCTTATGCAACATTAATGTTTAAGAGGGTGTTGTTCCCAACAATCATGCTGTTAGGATTTAATTTTAAATGAAGGCATCCCAGCTGACAACGACTAACAAATGCAAACATTTAATCCTACAAGTCCATCATTTCTGCTTTACAAAGTGTTCCAAAACAGAATTTTGAATTGCAAATGAGATGGGATCCCCTTTATGCAATATGAGAGAAGTGAAAGTGTTGCTTGCTAAACCCTTCTTTACACTAGTGTTCAAAAGAGATTTCTTCCTCTATTAACTGCATCCAAGCAAACTGACTGTGTACCTCTAAATTAAGCTGAGAAGATTTGAATTTCACAGAGACATTCATGGCAGTCTATGAAAAAACAGCAGCGCTGAAAAAACGTCAGGCTGTCAGTGTGCTTAAGACTCAAAAAGTTCGGCTTGATTTATGCTAAATGTGTGTTTTAGCGAGAAAGCAACGAGGTTTTGATTCTTTCATAGAACCCTCCAAGGGCCATTTTAGTTTTGTGGTTATCATTTATAGAAACAGGATTTGATATAGACCCAAAGAATTTAGGCACAGATGCGCATGAAGCCAGCTGAGAGTGCAGCATGGAATGATATTAATCTAATAAATCAAATCTAATGAGCACAGCTCTCTGAAATGGAAAATAATTAGCATTAGCTTAAAATATTTTAGTTTGACCCAAATTATTGTGTTAATGATATTTGGTGAACTAATTCAAAGATACTGGAGTTGCAGTACACGTAGTTCGGCCAGGATGCTCACAAGCTAGTTGTCGGTTTGACTTTGTGTCCGAAGTCACAGCAAACTGTTTTCCCCAGGCATGTTCCAAATGAGCCCTGCCTTTAAAGTCTTCAAACTATAACCACTGAGAAGATCACAGAAACAGATGCCTGCACGTTCCCTGGAGACATGGACAGAGTTTAAGGGGGAGGGACACCTAACAGATGTTACAACCAAATTCAGACCACAAGCAAATGCTGGCATGCCTTCCTCCTCTCTGTGCACTCAACTTCAGTCAGTTCTTGCTGTGGAGTATTATGGGTTATTGGGTATGCTTTTGCCTGCAGACTCAAACCTATAGAGCTGTTCTGAATGCTAGCTGTAAGGAAGTTTAAGCTGAATGACACATGTTAGTTGCTAAAAGCATATTAGTATCAAGTTAGAGGGTAGGGTCTGATTCTGGGTCCGGAGGGAAATTAACATCTAATGACCTGTATGAAGAGCCACTTTACCCCCTTAAGTGAATACAAATCATTACTGTACTAATAGAGACATAAATGTGTTCACGCTGTTTAGAAACACTTAATAATTGGGAAAAACATCTGTCTAGATTTATCAATGCCTGATAGAAGTAAATAAACAGATGCAGCATAAATCTAGAGGGGGAAAAGACCTCCAAATCATACAGATGAGTCCAGAATTGGACAGAAATGACTATCTGAATTAGAAAAGATTGGAAGTGTCCTAAATACTCTAATAGTGTAGATGTAAAGCTGACCCACTGTCTGTGAATTGGTACCAAAAAAGGAAAAAAGGAAGAGCTTACCTTGATTGCGGCAGTCCTTTTTTGCTAAGGTCAATCCTAACCTTCTCTCCAACATGTCTGTATATTTCCACAAGGCAGCTCATGGCCGCATCCCGAACCTGGGGAGATAATTGGATCTTATTTATTTGATTTTATCAGAATTTATTTGATCAAAACAAATGTACGTTATCCTATTTCTTGCAACTGCATATTAGAAACCACCACCAGAGGTCACTATAGCTTTGTGTAATGTTGTTAACATCATCTATTGTTCTGTAAAAAAAGCCATGTCATGCCGATTAATGTTGAATCTTAAAATGTATTCGATTACAACAAATGTGCATACCTGACTTGTAGGATCTCCGAGTAGATTACATATATGTGGTACAATTTTGCTCAGAGTCAAGCCTTGGGCACCATATCTGAAAAACAGAAGTGATGGTGACAGGGAGGGCAGCATTAGTGCATCATGGGGGTTGAGGTATCTTAGCCAAGTCCAGCTTTAATGGCTTATCCTAGAAGAATGTGCAGCTACATTTTAATTTTACCAACTTAATATCTCTATTCAGCAGACAAAAATCAACAACAAGTGCAAACTGTCAATGTGAGCTGCGTTTAAAATGAATGAAACTACAACATCCAGACTGAGAGAACAATGCAACTTACGTGCTCAGAGTTGAAATGAGACAGAGACAGACTCCCTCTCTGGTCCGGTTGTTTTTGTGTTTGAAACCCCCCAACATTCTGTCCCATATGTACTGTAAAGACAATCTGAATTTAATACTTTCAATGTAATACAATTAAATGGCATCTAATCTTATTAAGAGACATCCCATCAGCCTTTTCATGAAGCAAAGTGTTCAATTCATTAACTAAATTAAATTAAAACACCACAAAGGTGTCTCGCAAGAGTACTTCTAAATGGAGGAGGTTGTTCAGTCTTTATATTACAAATATTGTTCAGGCTGTAATAACACTGTAACACAAAGACATAATACACAGATGTATGTTTGCAGCCATTATGCACTTTATTCAGGAAAGCACAACCGGACTGCAGTGTCAGCTTGAGAATGGCGAACATCCAGGAATTTATATTTAAGGCTAAATAAAGACAAATACCACCTCTGACTACCTGAGGTGAAGCTGATTGCTCCATGATCTTCAGCAGCAGGATTTGATCTTGGTCTCTGACTTGATCTTTGGCATCGCCCAACCGATCTATCAAGCTGGGTAAAACTGGAGATGGAGAAAATTAAAATTAAAGATAATAGGGATGTGCAAGTATATTTTCATTATTGATTTACTAACTTATTAACTAGTTAAGGAAGCTTCAAATAAGTACAGACTGGAGAAGATTCAGATTATGTAATACTGGGAAGTCAGAAGTCTGAAAGTGATTGTCTTGGAATTCATTGATGAATGCAGTGAATTTGATTCAAAAGTAATGTTTGATGACTGCAGCAGCGATGCTTTACAGCAGATGAATTTTAAGAAGCAACTTCTAAAACCATTTCAGTGAATGCTGACAGTTCCAGCACTTAAAGCACAGCACTCTGTCAGCACACTGAAATCTTCATTTGTCCCCTTTAAAGCAAAAATAATGATTAAAAATAAATCTTAAAAAGTTTCTTTACTATATTCTGCTATATAAACTGACATGAAGGCCTTATTTCTTGTGGTAATCAAATCTGAAATCTGAATTTTTATACACATTAGATTTTAGTAATCCTCCTACCTGTACCAACTTGGTGCCGAAATCGGTCCTGTAATCTTGTCACTAAGGCAGATAGTAGGTCAATTCCCAACAAAGCCAACTGAAGATGGAAAAAAACATTAGATCAAACAGAGAAAAATACATTTAAATCTGAATATTATTACAATACACAAAATTCTTTAATAAGCTCAATTAACATACAATGTTACAATATCATTGTCAATTCAAAGCATCACAAAGAAAAGAAAAAGGAAACAAGAATGTACAATTAATTAAATGACCCCACCTCCCAACAGTCTGAATGAGTAGATCAAAGGATTATGGGTAACAAACTAGACAGAGTCTGAATGAGCAATGCAGCAAACTATGTGTTATAGAAAAACATCCTAAATTTCAGATGAATCCAAAATAATATACTTCCAAAGTACTCCAAGTATGGCTATACTAGTATTAGAATTATTACACATTAACATATTACTCTAAAAGTTGTATGTAAATATGATACTTCAAACTGAATTCAGAAACACATACTAGTTTACTACTAATTTTACAATACATTTCTATGGCAGAAGTAGTAAGAGTAGAACTAGTCGGAAATGTGGTTCCGAATTCAGCAATAGCGTCTGAATGAGTAGTGCAAAGGATTCTCATAGAAAAGGATAGGTAAATCCCAAACATCTCATTTATGTTACTCCTTTCTCAACCTTTTATGACAATACCATCAGCGTTCCTTTCCAGTAAAGTACTATTAAACATGTTTCCTTGCAATGGTCAACAATTTGGTTTCATTTTTTATTCAGAGAGAAGATTGTCACAAATCAACTGGACTGCATACGTCACACCCAAAACCTTAACTTTCCTTGTTATGGGGTTGAGACTTGAGAACTGTTCAATGACCGTCATATCAACACGATCACAATTTTCTGACTTCTTAAAGTCAGATAATGGTGCAATTTTGGCACCCCTCTACTATGTCAAATGAAAATGTAAAACCTCAATCCAAACACGAAGACAAGTTTCAGTATAGTGTGGGATACTTGTATTGTCTTACCAATGGAAAATAAGGGGAGTGTATGGGAAACCGGTTTGAAAACAGTCATTATTTTAGCAATTTATTTCAATGTGTAATTTCACTTTTAAAGTTTATGTCCAGTCATTTGTTTAGTCTTGCCCTCTCGATTTATGTATTTAAGCAGCTAGGCTTGACTAGATCTACTATATCTAACAAAGTCTTAATCCTTTGTTCTCACCCATACAGAAAATGACTGCAATCATGCTAATAACACCATTGAAATAAAGGACTGAAACACAGACAAATCACATCAGCTGAGGTGGAGAGTATGACATGCCTTAGAGGAGGTTTAGAAAAGGCAAGTCGTATCATGAGGCGCAGGGTAGCTCACAGCTGATTTCTTTATCCCTATTCACACAGGATAAGTATTACCTGGTGACCTCTAGTCATTTGTAATAATTGCAGAGGCTGTCTGTGATCTTAATCTCGTCCAAATCGGCCATGTCTGTAATTTGTAAAGTAAAAATTCCCCCGCAAATGACCTAGGCCTACCATATTTTGCAGAACACCGAGGTCCTGTGATAATATTAGTCCCATGCGAATCGGCATCTCTGTGATTTGGCAGGGTCGTTTATCATTTTTTCAAGGTTTTTGTTTCCTGTGCACTTTATCCATCTTTTGCAAAGAAAAGTGTTTTGATAGTATGGAGTTTGGAGTGTTTTGATAGTATTTTGGGTGCTGGGTCATATCACTATCAGGGATGCAAACACAAGTATGGTCAAAAAAGAGAGAGGTTATCGAAGCCCTCGCCCCGCGGCAAATATCCAGATACTTACATAATTGTGATGAATTTAATCCTTTGTTTTGCAGTGTAAGATTACAGTTAACACCTTTAAATATTACATAAATGTATTATTATGTATTTTTATTAAACTTAGTGAGTGTATAAATCAGCAGCAAAAAGTAATTCGTGAAAAAATCTGCACAGTAATTTTATCAAATCTAAACATGTTAATAAAAACAAATTACTAGGGCTGGGCGATATATCGCATGAGATTGTTATGCGCATCTCGTCAGTAAAGCCGGTTCCTTGATTAGTAGTAAATCGCCATCACCTGCTTTCAGATGGAGCGGCATTTACAACACAGTGCCGTAGTTAACTGACAAGCTGAGCCATATCGCATTAATTATCGAGGACATATCGCCTGCGATAATTAATGCGATATGGCTCAGCTTGTCAGTTAACTACGGCACTGTGTTGTAAATGCCGCTCCATCTGAAAGCAGGTGATGGCGCTGCGCTGCACAAGTGCGCATTTAAAAGTTCACGGCACAAAGCGAAGAAATTTCGAGCGCACAAATCCTAGTGTCTATCTGTCCAACAGTTTATTGATCATTTGTTTCTTCACAGTTTTAAATTCCAGTTATTGTGCGTTTGATGCCGATTTAGTCCTTGTGATGTGTGATCTAACAGGCACACGGTAGCGAGTCGTTTAAAAACAGCAACAAACTCCAACAAAATAAAGTCATTTTATGCAAATCCACAGCCTTTTCTCTACAGATCAAGCATTATAATGTGAATATCATATTGGAGAGAGTTTTACCGTGCTTGTATGCTGCTGTACCCGGACGAGGCGCGCGCGCTGTTTGAATACTGAATGGAGAATGATTGACAACCGCAGAGGAGGGAAAACGAGTTTTCGTAAACTTTAATGATGTAAATAGACTTCTGTCCCTCACATTAAGCTATGAAATAGGCTTCAGATGAATTTGTCACCCAAACTGACGTGAAAAAAGCGGGAGGCGCCGAAAAGCGCGCTGTTTGCATCCCTGCACTATACACCATATGATACAACTATACAATTTCAGAAAGAGAAAGCTGAAAACCATCAGAAGAGCAAAAACAAAAAGAATGATTAGATGGAGATGAATGACATGTATAGCAGCATGCGGTAAGGAACATTCTTCTGTTTATGATATATCATACAGCTAGACCTATAATTACGACAAGACATTTCCAAGCAATAGCCTATTGGCATCATATCCGGGAGATAAGTCAGTAAATTCGAGTAAAATCACAGGCTTCACTTATCCCGTGCGAATGCGCCAAATTTCTAAATCACACGAGGTCCCCAGATAATACTAATCCAGTGCGAATAGGGCTTTTGTTGTCCTTTTTGCATACTAACATTTGCATAACCCACAGATATAAACAGATTTAGCCACTTCCAACTTTGATAAAATATCATTCAAAATTTGGGGTCAGTATAGCCTTTTTTAAAGAAGGAGGAGGAGGCGGCGGCATTAATACTTTTATTCGGCAAGTATGCATTAAATTGATCAAAAGATTTCTATTTCAAATAAATACTTTCTATTCACCAAAGAACCCTGCAAAAAAAAAGCAGCATTTTAAGCAGCACAGCTGTTTTTAACATTTGATGAACTGTTTCTTGAGCACCAAATCATCATATTACAATGATTTCTGAAGGATCATGAGACAATGAAATAATGGCTGCTAAAAATTAAGCTGTCATCACTGGAATGAATTAGATTTTAAAATATATTAAAATAGAAAAAAGAAAACTAATATTATAAATATTATACATACATACATAACATGCATACATAACATGCATACATATATATACATATGGGTAAATATGTATATACATGCTTTAAAGTTTTAGAATGCAAAATGAAACCGCAATCTTCACTTGCTAAAAGATAAAGCACATTAACAAAACAGCATCACCATATCTGAATGCAAGGCAAGGCTTAGAGAGGAGCTGGGCTTCTTTCTGCCTGATGAAAAGATTCCAGGAGGTTATGAAGATCTGACCACACCCACTATTTAACCGAGCACCTCCCACTCCCCACAGAGAGACAGATGGATCGTAAGCCCGCCTGCTCCCTATGTGCAACATAAACCATCTTCTCACCAGCGACCTGCTTCAGACCGTCTTAGGCTGCCAAATTTAAACATACCCCATCCCGCTATTTATATCTCTCCTATCCACCACAGTCAAAGAAAGGAGCCAAGGACTATTGTTTTCCTTGCTGAGCTTTTGTTTCATCTCTCTGTGCCTTATTTTGCTCCATTCCTTCCTCGGTTTCCTTCTTAACTGCTGATAGGAAATACACAGGAGCGTGATCGATCATTCCAGTTTCTGCTCTAGGCTCAAATCAATACCAAAATAAAATCTTACGTAAGTCTACAGGGGCTCCGTCACACCTGGTGAGACAAACGGTGGATAACAGGAGAGAGGAGGTTGAATCTGTCAGAACACACTAACGAGAGATCTGTTTCACAGACATGTGCTCATTCCCCCGGTTTCGCTGTCTACAACAATGTGCATTACCTTGCTGATCAGCTGAACACCACCTGTACATCCCTCACTATGACAGGGGTGCTCAACCGTTTGGTGCACGGCCCATTTTTAACGGGCTGATCACATAATGTAATACCTTCATCACATAATTATGTTATCCACTTTAGAATGTTACTGATGGCAAAATACATTTTAATTTGACCACAATTTCATTACTATTGACTTTTCTTGCATCTTGCACCCTGAAAGCCCTGTTTTGAAAGCATAACTCATTCTGCCTGAATATCTAACTTGGATTAATATTTGTTTCTGATGGAAACAAATGTTCTGAATTGAGTTCACCATTGCACCTGGTTTGTTATAGCCTACATTTTATGGTAATATTTTAAAAGCTAATTCCAAACTGCATTTTCTTAGCTGACTAACGAGTTTTGAAAGGCTTTTTCTGAGGTAAATGTAATTTTACATGACATTGTTTAAAAATTGACGTCTTTCGGCAGTTGAAAAACGGATTAAGCAATTACATGTGACATGATATGGATTTTGGTAATTTGTACTGTATTTCAACATACATTCTGATGTTCATTTATATTTATTTCATGCTGTTAGCAGTAACTATTATTGTGTTTATTTCATGCTTTAACTAGTATTTTTGTTAAATAATACATTCAATTTCAGTTTTTTTTTTCCCAAACCCTATCGTATACCCCCAGAACAATTGTAATATATGATACGTCTTGCATCGGACCATTCTGTGATACTTTAGTGTCTTTTGTAAAAAGCTTGATGCTAGTTGCTATTCACTGATATTATATGGACGAGTGTGAGAGAAATCTTGGTCTGAAAAAATGGTCTGAAAGAGAACGAAGGGCATTCAGCATTGGAACAACACAAGGGTGAGTAAATGATTACTTAATTTTCATTTAAGGGTGAACTAACCCTTTAACCTGTTTCTCAATATGAATGTATTTTTTAAATAAATCAGTCATGTTTTTATGACAGCCACCATTTAAATGTTATAAAAAAAAGTAGAAACATAATTATTTCATTAAAAATTTATTAAATTATTATATTATTACATTTATTACATATATTATAAATTATTACATTATTATATAAAAAAACGTCCTTATGTGTAATTTACACCATTTACCTTCAATACTATAGTATGTACCAACTGACTCCCTGTACAGTTTACAGCATTAGTTGGGATATTTTTTTCCTTGAGGAAATTTTCCATAGTGTACCAAACAGGCCCCAATTAATCAATACTGAATCGAATCGTGAAATTTGTGGCAATGCCCAGCTCTAGTAAAAACAGTAATATTGTGATTGTCATTTGATCAATTTAGGCTAATGGCATCCTTACTAAATAAAAATATTAATTTCTACAAAAAAGATTTCAGATTGATGTAGCTGGTAAAATAAGCTTGTAAAAGCTGAACTCAAGTTAACTTTGTTTCATTGCCAACTATCGATCATTATGTCAGCTTGAATCAAGTATCTAGATTTGCTTCTATGCAGGATTTGTTCATTGGTGTTAGCTTTGTAAGTATTCTCTGTGGTTTTCCATGAGTCAGGAAGAACAGCTGGGAGTCAACAGGCCCAGACATAGACGCAAGAAATCAACATAAACCTGCTCTCTGTCATGGGCCATTATTATTATTATTATTATTATTATTATTATTATTATTATTATTATTATTATTATTATTATCATCATCATCATACCTGCAACTGCACTACCACCAAGATAAAGTAATTGGTGCGCATTCTGCATTAGCTTTGTATTTTAGAGGGATTGTGAGTTAAAAGGCTTTTTATTAGATAAGGTGGTCTCAGGTCAGTGTTTGAGGGAGATTCAAGGCCATCTGTAATATAAGACTAATGTTGCACCACAGCTGTTCTCAAGCAGTAGAGTGGCTTCCTGAGTCACTGATAAAAAGGCCCGAGGGACGGCAGGTCCCGCTAAGAGTAGTCTGAAAAGAAATGATAATGCAGGATAAATAGAAAGTCATAACACTGAAGCAGCACAGCAGAAGAAACACGCATCACCAGGTGCTTTTCCTGCTTGAATTTCTCTTGAGAAACAATTGAAATGAGAAGCCTGGCTCATTCTACGCAATATAAATGCCTCCCACTACACTTTTGTTATTTCTGACTATTGGCTCTGGCTCTGCTATCAAAGAGCACAGTCACGTTCTCTGAGATGAGAGCATGTTTCGCTGCTCACAAGAGTTTTTACGAGAGCTGCCAAATAACTCCAAATCACACACACATTATAATATCCATAAAAGTAATCCATGCAACGTGTGTGCTATATTTTGAAGCCATATGATAGCTTTATGTGAGGTAAAAAACTGAAATTAAAAGTAATTATTTACTTCACTTTCCCTAAAAACTCAAATTAGATCATTAGCTAAATCAGGGTTTCCCAAATGGGGATTTGAGGGGGAACTGCAAGGGTTCTTGAGTTGATGAAAAGCAAATAATTAGTTAAATCATAAAAATTGAATATACAGGACTGCACAATTATTCAACAGAAAATTAAGTCACCTTCATTTATATAGCACTTTGCACAATACAGATTTTTTCAAAGCAGCTTTACAGTGATAACAGGAAAATTACGCATTTCGGCTGGTGTCAGTTCAGTGTTGATTCAGTTCCATTGTAAAGATCATCAATTATTAAATTAGTTCATTCCATCGATATTCTGAGTGTGATTTTCAAACCGCAAAAGGTTGCGATTTAGTCTGGTGCACTGCATGTTTCAGAGTGAAGCATGGCTCTGTGATCCTTTACACACAAGCATCTTATAATCCTCAGTTCGCAGTAAATGCTGCTCCACAAGAACTCATGAACATTTGTGGATATTGCTTACAGTGTGCATTTGTGAACTCGATGTGCAGCAGTATCACTTTATTTTATCACTGCATTAAAGGGTTAGTTCGCCCAAAAATTAACATTCTATCCTTAATTATTCAATCTCATGTCATTCCAAACCCGTAAACTTTTGTTCATCTTCGGAACACAAATGAAGATAATTTTAATAAAATCTGAGAGCTTTCAGTCCTTCCACTGACACCCTACGCACCTACCACTTTCAAGCCCCAGAAAGGTAGTAAAGACATCATTAAAGTAATCCATGTGACTCCACTGGTTTAGCCTCAAGTTTATGAAGCAATGCAAGTGCTTTGTTTGCGCAAACAAACATAGATACCACTTTACTTACAAAATATTAATCAATCTCCAATGCGAGTTCACAAGAGCACCACAACACATTTGTGGTGTTACACGAGAGCAGATTCATATTTTGTAAATAAAGTGGTAAATGTTTTTTTTTGCACAAACAAACCACTTGCATTTTAGTAGTAACGTCTACTAAACAATGACTTAAAGGTCAATGAACAGTCGTTCAACGAAACGAAAGCTTGAGGGTTTAACTTTGAAAAGTGAAGAATTTGAGAAATTAGGCTACAACCTGTAGCATAAAAAATATTTATTACAATGATCAAATATTATTATTTTTTATTACAATAGTAATATACTTTAAATCTCAGGGGGTAGCCTACTTTTATTTAATAAAAAATAAATAAAAATTCAACAATCACTGGGCTAGATCCATGTAAGCTGTTGGACCAAATATAGCATCTAGATGATATTGGCTATGGCTAGGGTAGCTAAAAACACATAAGTGGAGCGGTTAAGATCTTCAGAGAGCTCATGGGACTGATTACTGCAGGCATGATCTCGATCAAAACAACATGCACAAGCCACGAGCTGAACCTAAGCTGGCCTACATCAAAACACAAATCACTGCAACCTCACAAGGACCTGTTTACTGTTTGACAATAGGGCTGAAAAGTTATATAAGAAAGCACAACCAACAAGCTACTGAACAATAATAGTGTAAGTAAACTAATTAAAATTTCAAATGTGAACGAGGCAAATTTATGTGACCCGCGTGACCACTATTAAACAGCATCCATATTTTAACATGTATGAATTCAAGAAAGCTCACCACTGCTGCCCTGATCTCAACCCCATCACCTTGCTTTTTATGTAAGAGAGAGAACACACAGCACTGTCCAGACACAGACTGTCCTCACAGAGATCACTGCGGTTCACTGAGCTCAGAACTCTCTACAGGCTGTTTAAAACCCTCATTCAGATTGCTGGAGACAACAACACTCTTGTGCACAGCATTGAGCACACTTTCCTCTGTGAAATGAAAAAACATTACATTTTAAATCTCATTTGTTGATAATAACAAAAACATTAAAGCTTTTCAAATGAACCAGTCCTACAGCACACTAGTAATGGCGTCAGTAAGACACTGTGCTCATAAAACAGCACATTTTCAGAAAACAAAAAAAAAACTCCTGCAAAAACACCCTGAGGGAAAGAAGAAACTTCATTTTCTGAACATTAACCCCTTACAAAGTACTATAATGGTACCATGGGACAGTGACTGTATCAGATGGTACACTGATTTCATGGTCCTAAATAATTATATATTCATTTCACATTACTCCAAGGTATTTTTAAAAAAAGTGGTACTACCCTGTTAGTACTACGACAATGGTACTACCCTGTTACTTTTTTTGTTAATTTGTAAAAAGACACTCAAAATTTACATTAAGCTGTGGTGACCACAGAAAAGGGAAAATTAATTCACGTTCAATAATAATAATAATAACAAATAATATCAACAAAATCAGGAATGCACAATATATCTCTTCATAAACATATTAGACAATATATCAGAATTTTGTTAAAGGCCCTACAGGACATTTAATTGTGAATGTCCTATTCTAAATTTAGATTTACCATCTAATTTATATTTAACATCATCTAGCATTGACAGAACATGAATCTTTAACAACATTTATACTTTAATAATAATCAGTTTTAAATGTAATCTTTAGCAAATCTCAAAATGCATTATGTTGTGATGCCCAAGTTGAAGTTCACTTTAGTAGTTTTTATAAAATAGCCCTATAAATTAGTCAATGTTGCTGTGCAAGTAGACAGACAAAGGCCATCAAAAGTCAAGCAGTATCAACTAGGTCTATGACAACCCTAGCATTTCCTTTTTCCTCACAATAACATGCCACACAAGCCTACACTTAGTGGTCAGAGGAAACTTTCCAACTACTTAGAATATCCACTCAAGAATGTCCTTGGGGCGAAGCGGGGGCCGTCCTGACACAGCGAGAGAGGAATGTGGACAAACCTTGCCAACAAAACGGGAACCTGACGGAGGCAGAACAACTACAGCTGATATCCAGCAAAGAGCAGTTCCTCTTATCAAATATACACATGCAACTTTGATGACAGCAGGTGCTGACCAGTGCAGGAAATCTGAAGTCGGCTGAGTGTGCACGAGTGTAGCGTGTGCCAAAGGCAACTTTCTCTAATCCATCAAATTGCTGGGGTGTCCAAAGCCAGTGTGTGTGGTCTGTTACAGTATTGGTAAAAAGGCAAGAAATGTAAGCAAGTGTGATTCCATTTTTAGATTCACTCTCTAAATAAGACAAATTGTAAGACTCCAGCAGTGTGAGAGAGGGGGTGGATCAGTGAAAGACTGTGGATACATGTGTAAATGTCAATTATATATAGTCTTTTAAAAAAACATGTCTTCTTGACACTCTCACACTTCCAAGTCATGAGGAAAGAAGAGAGTGAAACTAGACTAAACGTAAAGACCAGACAAAAAGCTATATTCTAAAAACTGTACAATTTTCTAATTTTATAGTGTGTAATTCAGAATTGAATTAAGCATGCCATGTATTAGATGCAGAATAGTTAGAATTAGAGTTAAAAGAAGTACAAGTAACAAAAAGATTAATAGATCTTTGAAAGAAAATTTGTACATAATCTTATTAATATAATCTTATTTATATCTAAAATATGTTTACAACTGTACACAAACATCAATTGATGAATCCTGGGGTGTTTCAGGTCTTTCAACATCATGTACCCTCCTCTATATTAGGGGTTGAACAACCTTAGATTTATTGAAGTAGATAGTTATGCGACTAGTCAAGTCGACGTTGACTAATCGCTGATGACATCATTAATAAAAACACAAGAAATGGGAATGCTTTGCAAGTTGCAACATGCCCTAATTTGCAACTAGAGGCTAAAGTTTATGAATAAACTTTGATGTTGGCTTGAGAAGCCTAAAGCTCGAGCAGAGACTCGACCTCGAGTTGCCTTGTGCACAGCTGCGGCATGTCAGACCACTACCCACAAGGCTATTGCTCCTACATAAGAGCTTATTGTTATCAGTCATTTTGTTTATGGGTCATTATATTTGATATAACAGATTTCGTCTTGTTCTAAATCAGATACAGATAAAGTAGTACGATTACATTTATCTGAATGCATAAGTGAGAGCGATTGCATGTGTGAATTAATCCTATTAGTGTCTGTGCAGCATCTCTACTAATAGCGAAGCTGTGGGTTATTTCAAAAAAGTTTTTAAGCTTTTTTTATTGATAAATCACAGGACAGCTCCTGGATGTTTCTGTGTGCGTGTGATCTGCATATGATGTGTGAGCTACTGTCTGTGTTACAATGTAGCAGCACATTAGTTTAGAACAGCGATTAACTTGCCTGTACAATAAACGGTTTAAAACCTGCATTCATCCAATCAATATTGAGTATCTTGGGTATATATGAAGAGTTCAGATGCAAAAGCCTCTAAGTGCCATCTGAAATTTTCTTCTAGATTGATAATTTTTATCAAGATTGTATATTTAAGTTCAGTAATTTCACTTAAAGGGTTACTTCAGGATTTAGCATTAAGCTTTGTATTAGTAGAAAACCTGTAGTATTTTCGAATTACCGTACTTTCCACCCTCATATCGCCCTGAGAGGAGAGATTTATGTATTTTTTGTCTGGAAAAAATCCTCCGATGACGCAAAAATCGTCATTTTGCGTCATCGGAGGATTTTCTGGCCAGAGGCTAAAGACTACAGCCAGTAGATGGCGTTGTTCCGCATGTTTTCAGCCCGCCCATAGAGGGTGGGATCTCACTCACAGAATGTACACACAGTCAGCCGTCTTTCTTTGGAAGCTAAGCTTGCAGGCTCTTGTTCTGTGGAGAAAGCTGAATAGTAGGAGAAAGCTGAGTAAGTAGGGAAAACCATCCTCCTTTTCCCGGACTTGTCCGGCGGGCGAGATCGTTCAAAATGTCCGGGATTCAGCTTTTGCGTTCTGCGGTCGCCATTCATTGTTTACATGCAGCCAGTGTTGCCAGATGTACGATAATTATCGTATTTGTACGATAATTTTGACCTCTGTACGATGTACGATCAATAATGGAAAAAATCCTATAATGTACGATAATTTCAGAACTGTGTGACACTTCAAATGATGGTCGTTGTAATAGGACTTCTCATTGATCTAGCCGTGGATTCTACGTCTACCGGGGGAAGAACCTGTAGAGAGAGGGAGCGAGAGACCTTGCGTGTGTGTGCTAGTGTGCCTCACGAAGCGCATGTAAGGACCCAACCAATCAATTGTAAGTGCGGGCGGGCTTTTATCCCGAATCAGAACCGAACCCCCCCCCCCCCCCCCCCCCCCCCCCCCCCCCCCCCCCCCCCCCCCCCCCCCCCCCCCCCCCCCCCCCGTTGGAGATTTCTTGACTCCCAGAAATGACTTTGTGCAGGTTGGGATGTCTGTCATTTTCATGTCGTTGACTCGTGTACGATAATTTTCTTCCAAATACGATCATTTTGAGCTTCTGGTACGATACTTGGACATTTCCAATCTGGCAACAGCTCACCTTTTGTTTCAATCTAACTGAATTCATTCCGATCGGTGAATCTGAATGTAGTGTTTACATGAACGCTAAACAAGTGATCGGTTGATGTGCGTTTTACCCTTGCTAAGAAAATTCCCGCACCTCCGTGAGAGATGCGAGACCCGGCGCGTCTCAGTAATGACGCCACCGGTCTCGCGCCGTTCTCCCGCGCCCCTCAGCCTCGTCCTGCTCGCCACAGTAAACATGATGAATGGCGACTGTAGAACGCAAAAGCCAAATCCCGGACATTTGGCCGATCTCTAAATCACTGGCAAACTCATCACGTAGGCTAGCTTTGTTGTTTTCAACTACGCACTCTTACCGGTAGGCGTGGCCTCCTAAGGCAGCGAAGCAAGTGCATTCTGGGAGTTGTTGTCTTTCATCCACATAAGCCAAAAATACATTTTCTGGCTTTTCTCAGTCTAGAAAGCTCCAAATTAAAAAATTTCTTCACATTTCTTCTACTTAAATGACCTATTTTAAATACACATTCATCTTCCCAGAGGTGAAGTATCCCTTTAAATATACTTAAATATACGAGCTTGATAAAAATTCTAGAAGAAAATTTCAGATGGCACTTTTGCATCTGAACTCTTCATATGTTCATAGAGGGTATAAACCATAGACTGTAAAAAAAGATGGACAACACCCCTTCACTCTCTTCCATTGGTGAAAAGTGAAGCCGCCAAAGTCCTAATATGGCGCTGACATCTTGCACAGATTTGGGGACCTGCTTCTGCGTAGTAGTGAGCAGGAAGTAAAGCCGTGATATCCCGCCCTCACTCCCACAGAAACGGTTTATACAATTTTTTTATTTTATTTAAAGTGTAATTTGATTGTTTAGTTTCCATCGCGTCCATAAGACTTCATGGGGAGACGGGCTTCATGACCTATACTGGGACCAGCCACTGGGGGGGCGATCGAGACGCGTTGGCTTCACTTTTCAGCACTTGTGCAGCACGCTTGGTATAAACAAACATAACTTGTGGAGCGCTCTAGGAGTAAACATTTATTTGATATACAAAAGGAGCATAAGCAGACTTTATTATCCTGTGGGCCCCTCTGTAGGACAGCATTAGTTTTACAGCTAATGTAAATCTATGGGACTTTTTGGGTGTTTTGATCACAATTTATACGAAAACCAGTAAGATATAATGCAGTAAGTCAGAACAGTCTGAGAGGTCTTCTGCCTGTTGTCTTCAGCAAGGCGGCCAAATGGTTAGTGTCAAAAATCACATGATCAGCGACTAGTCAACATCACAAAGCGTCATGGCAGAGCATTCAAGTCGACTAGTCTGTAGGGCTGGACCCGAATATTCGAATATTCGTTCGGTGGGTTGGTATTCGATTCGAAAATTTGACATTCGAATATTGTTTTTTTTTTTTTTTTTTTTTTTTTTCACACCTGGGATCCCCCGCGAAATGGTTCTCATTCGCGCTTGAATAAGGCCAGCGACACACTGGCTGCGTGGAGTGTCTGTTTTTATTTCGGCTCCCATGTTAACAGGTTGGAGTTTGCAAACTGCCTGCGTGAGACGCGTCTCAGGCGCGGCTCGAGCCACGCGGAAAACGCGTGCATGCTAGAAATAGAACCGACGCCGTGTTCCAGCAATGGGAGTGTTCTCTGGCTAGAGCGCAGAACAGCGGAGTTTGTATGGACCGAAGTGCATGTCTGAGCTTGTGTTTTGGGTTAAGCTGCGTTGCTTTGACATTGTGGAAGATAGAATAATAGAAACAAAATGTATTAGCCTTTTTACCCATTATTATCAATCTAAATGAATCTCGTTTTTAATTTAACTTAATTTCGTTTTTCTTTATTTAAATTTCGTTTTTCTTTATTTAAATTTCGTTTTTCTTTATTTAAATTTCGTTTTTCTTTATTTAAATTTCGTTTTTCTTTATTTAAATTTCGTTTTTCTTTATTTAAATCTACCCTTTACTGTGTCAGTAATTTGTTAGTCAGAAAAATATTAGATTACCTTAAAAGTATTGCTTAAGTTAACAGACCTGTGTGTGTGCGTTTTATATCACTAATGCAGTGTCTGTTCTCGGAGCATATAAGCCCTGCCCGCGTGAGGTGCGCCGCTTCCCGCTCGCGCTGTTCTGTAGTTTACTAAAAGTTTATTCATTCTGAATGTGTCGCGTCTCGCGTGTCCATCTATATTGCACCAAATCTGACACTGCACTCCCTTGTGAAGTCGATTGGATGAACGGTTCTCGAAATAATCAAAATGCAAACGGACAGACAGACACAGATTACTGCCTTTATTAGAGAGAAGAATATGTTCAGCCCCCTCTCTCCGAAGCTTCGAATATTCGATGTTCAGTACTACCGAAGCTTCGAAGCTCAAAAAATAGTATTCGGACCAGCCCTACTAGTCTGTGCAACCCCTATGCAAAATGTGTGTCACCCAGCCCTGCTTCTAAACTAGCTAGAATCAAAACAAAATTATTTTCAAATTGAATGGGCGAGACGCTGTTCATGCATTTCAACAGAAGGCAGATCTATACCGTATGCTGTTCAACAAGGCAACCCCTAGGAAAACACAAAGATGATCAGGTTCTCTTATAACAGGTCTAACATAATTTTTCTAAATGCTCATGTGAACGCCATCAGTGTTTCTCACAGGTTCGCGTTTAAAGTCTGTGTAGAGGGAATGGTGTCGTCTTAGCGGCCCCTAATTTAATAACAAATGATCATTGCGACGGAAGCAAATCAATCAAAACTAACTTTAGATGGCAATAACTTAACTCTGCTGTAAAGCCGAAACAATCTCTGTTACCTTAAATTATACGCTTATCTCTGTAAAGCTGCTTTGAAACAATCTACATTGTTAAAAGCGCTATATAAATGAAGATGACTTGACTTGACTTGACTAACATAATAATGTATGAACCGGTACTCTAAAACAAACCAAGAAAAATAAAAAAGGAGGAATTACTAGTAATAACAAACACAGAACTCTGTGTTCATCACTGAGAGGCACTGGAAGTGTTTGGTGATTTGTGCTGTTGAAGGGCAGCTGAGTTAACAGCTCTTGACACTCCCTCCCCTCACGTCTACATCAGCACCTCTGCCATCCTCTCCATCTACCTGCTGAACTAAAATAAGACTGACAAGGAGATGTCTGCATGAACAACAAAGACGTGCGTTATCCTCAGCGATCAGATCAGCTGTGTATGGAAGGCTGAACTCTATATGGGAGTGAAGTTCAGCTCTATTTCCTTCATAAGCCTGGATGAGCTGATATGGCACATTGTCTTTTAATGCGGGCTGTTTGCGATATACCATACCATGATCCTGACTACCATAGTACTGGGAAGGTGCGGTTTCACAACAATTTAACAAAGCAACTAAATAAGCAAAAGGTAGATTTAAAATGTAAAACTTAATTTAACAATTGTAATTTCTACATACATTCTCATTATACGTTCCTCTAGGTTTTCTGTAACTCTTCAGAAGGCGAAATTCAACAACCTGTTTTTGAAGTGTCTCTAAAAAAAACTGAACTTTAGACAGAATTAACAAGAACAACAAACACAAAGAACGCCTGAGACAACTTTCTGTCTTTCAACACAAACAGCCTATTGTTTTCAGTAATGCGTAAAACACTGAAAAATTTCCAGAATTTGACAGAGTGAAAAATCGCTGCACTACATAAGCGATAGGCTAAATCTATTAGTCTAGATTTAGAGTGTGTTTCATGCATCGTAAAGTGAGTGAGGGCAGATGAGTGGAGTGGAGGGTGGGCAACTGTACAAGGCAACGGTGTCTATAGTGTAAGTATACACTTATAATGTGTTCTGTTTAACAAGTAGGCCTTGATGGTTCAACATCAGTTTCAGATTCTGAAAGCAAACCAATGGAGGTCTGTGAGTAGGTTTAATGTGGCTATTCAGCACTAACAGACTTCATTAGACTTCATAAAGGGATGCATTGATAGAACACAATGGCAGAAAAGAGACAGAGACACACAGAGTAGAGTGATAGAGAGTAAGGAATTGAACAAAGAAAAGGCAAAACATTTTTTTAGAAATCCAGCACAAACAATCTGGTAGGATTTCAAAAGGCCAAACAATCTTTATCAACATAAAATCTGCTGAAACGGAATATAAAAAGGCACAAATGGTATCTGCTGAAGCGTTCCAATTCTGCACCAAGCTTTCTGTGTGCACTAATTCTGTGTGGGCCTGCCAATAGTATATTTGCTATTGACAAATGTGAATCTCTGGCCCTGGCAGGAGAATTATAGAGGGATGACACCTTAACTCTACCACCCATTTTTGTAATAAAATATCCAAAAATCACTTGCACATGCAGTGTGATATATTTCCTGCAGTTGTGTACTTACAATATCCCAAAAATTCCCAAAGATTTTTAATTGCAGAGAAATGCTGCATAGTACTGCCATAGTAACCATGGCGACAGACGTGGACAACTGCGTTATGTCTAGCAGCACGCTCACGCTGTTGTTGTTTCGTTCAAACATTATGGACCATGGCAACCAGACTTTGGGACAAAAGGAGAAATAAAACTAGGATCAATATCGACGTGGCGTTTTCGAGATGTCGAGAGCTCCACGTCCGTGACAAACTTCGACTTGACAGAAGCATGCATGTACGGTCTTGCATGTACTTTATTAGACAGGTGAGCATGTACATAAAACGAATCAATGTTATATAGCTCAACACGATGAAATGTTAGATCAGTATGTTATTCTAATGTTGATCTAGCTTACTGCTAGTCTCATACAGCCAACAGGTAGTTCGGTAGAATGAAATGTCCTTATTCCTTTATATCCGCGGGACTCGTGTATGACGCTGATATCTGTCTCTTATTAGCAATCATGACCTTCTTCATTCCACAGTCATGTTAAAAAATATCAATGTATCCGCTCATCCATAAACATTATTAGATCCATCAGCATGACAAAAAGTTCCATAATTCCGCTTATGCGTCATCAACCTACGCCTTTGTTATTGTAAGAGGTTAGCGACCCCTAGAATTACATATTGTAGCTTTAAACAACATTTTATCAAACTTTGATCATTTCCTTCATCTTTTAAACAGCTGAGAAGATAGTGTCAAACAACATTTTATAAAAATGACCAGTCAAGTTTATAATATTACACCAGTCACCAGCATATCAGAGTCAAAAATACAGGGACTCATCTCAAGATCTCTCATTTAACAGTTCATCTATTGCCAAAATTATGAGAGAAAAAAATAAGTGCTTTTAGGTAAAGGTAAATTGTGATGTCAAAAATCCCATTGAAAGACACTGTTTGCATGTGTCATAAGAGAAGAAATAACATCCAAACCTTGTGCTTATATAATAACCACCATGAAAAACGAGAGAATTTGGACAATTAGGCACAATGAACTCTAAAAACTATAAAACTAAGTTGTTATACATCAGTAACATGATCTGCAGATCATAATTGTATTTTTTTCTAATTTTCCAACACAAAAACAAACAATGGCACTGTTGGCATATGATGAGTTATTATTATCTCATACAAGCACATGCAAAGGCCTATTCAGTGTACAGAAGCCACTCATTCAGTAAGAATGACAAAAGCACAAGGCCGGAGATGGGTTACATAAAAAGAAAGCTCTATTTCCCCCACAATTTAGTAAGGCAATACATCCGTACACAAACCCACAGGCTGCTTTCTTCATGCTCAAGCAGTGGAACAGTACATCTAATGCAGTGGAATTGAAAAGAATCAAGCACGGGAAAAACTGCACCTTTGGGATGTTGTTCACTTGTTCACATGACACGTGCAATAAAATGTCAACCAAAATAAATAAAAACAACTAAACAAATATATACACTGCCAGTGGGTGGTGAGGGATAGGTTCACACACACACTGACTCAATACACAAACAGAAAAAGTCCTGCACATTGTCATAACTTGCAAATCTTTATTCAATTGTTTAAAACAACAGGTTAATGTCTGAAGAAGGTCTTTAACTCAAATGTTTAAGAAAACATTTTATCAATTCAAATCTATTGGCAATTATAGAAATTTACTTTAGACCTTGACAATAATGCAACATGGTAGAAGATAAAACGATGTACTAAACTCTCTAGCCTAATGATTTAAGCAATAAATATTTGAGAGGTTAAAAACTGCAGGAGTCTAAGGAGAGAGGAGAAGAGAGGGCAACAGCTGGGCAGAGAGACAGAGGTGGAAGACTGCCAACTAAATCAGAGTCTCGTCTTCAGGAAGCTTTAGTAGCTAAGAGAGACTCTCTACAGCAGCCGCTCACAGCATGCAGTCATTCCCCCACTGTACTCCGGTATCCCATAACCCCCTGCATCATGGCGCTCTCCTGCCGCCAGCCTGGCTGTGTGCACATCACACACACGCACGTACAAGCCATCACACTGCATAAGGGAGGAGGGCTCACGCAACATGCAGGGACAACACAGCTCCGGCAGTGCTGGGGTGTTTAAAAAGAGAGGATGGAGTGATGGTGGAGTAAGGTGAGGAGACAGAGACTATGGGAGCTTGAATAATGCATACTGACAGAACAGGAAAAGCATGAAAAAAGAGAGGGAAAAATCCATGAGAACAGGTCAAAGAGACGGTGAAGAGATGATCAGCCGATGGATGCACTGCTATTTAATTCAACTGAAATGTGGTTGAAGAGTATTGCTGATCTTCACTTCTAACTATTTGATAAAAAAGTAGCATTGTGCTTTTATTATGTTTAGCATTCAAGAAATATGAGATTTTAATGACTGATCATGATGCCATTGCCAACAGCAATATATAAAGACCAGGGGTGCTGATGCTGAACGTAAGGTAGATTTAACAAGTTTACCCAAAAATGACATGAAGATGAGTAAATGACAGCAAATGGGATGTACACAAAACTGCTGATATGAAATACACACTTACTGGTGTCAGTAAGATTCTTTAAAGTCTTTTTTGCTCACCAAGGCTGTAAAAACAGTAATATTGAGAAATATTAAAATAAATGTTTTTTTAAATATACTTTAAAATGTAATCTGAATTTTTAGCAGCCATTAATCCAGTCTTTAGTGTCACATGACCCTTTAGAAATCAAGATCAAGAAACTATTTTTATTATCAATGTTGTGCTGCTTAATATTTTTGTGAAAACCGTGATACTTTTTCAGGATTCTTTGATGAACGTTCAGAAGAACAACAATCTTACTGACCCCAAACATTTGAATCAGAATGGTAGTGTATCGTATACAATAATTATTTAAAATTCATTAACGACGTCGATAATCTCAAAATGGTATAATATTATTGGCCTTGCCTTATATCAGACAATCACTATTTGTGAGCACTTTTTTTAACTAAAAATCCTATCAGAAACATGCAAAAGATGAAAATATTTGCATTCAAAAACATTTTAACACCATTTAATTGTAGTCCAATGTCAGATTTTTCCTGAATTCATTCTCGCACATGCCGAAAGCATGATGACATAATGTGCAGGGTCCACCTACCAAATATAGGATGACTTCTCAACTCGACATTCCAGCGCACGCTGACTAAACAAACGTTACAAGAGGTTATGCGGCCTACTAAACCTTGAGCCTTGCTCAAATGACAACAGCAACATTCTCCACTACAGCGCTTCAAAACAAGGCATGATGCTGATAAATGTTTAACTAACATGAACACGTTTTGAACCAATGCCATTGCCTGTCAGTTTACTACATGTCCAAAGCTCCTCTTATTCATGTTTAAAGAAAACTATAAGTAAGCCAGTGGCAGGATGACTTCCTAAAAAGCTTAAACACTGATGAATTCAAAACCATTAGATTTGAGGTTTGGTGTTGCTGCTAGTGGCACAAAAGTTACTTCCAACCCATTTTATTTCCATAATGTGACATTTCAGAATAAAAGGGGATATTGAATGAGAAAGAATGCAGGGTGGGACTTGACTTTATCTGTTGGTAATTGATTAGATCGGGAAAAGTGTTTTCTATTGTTTTCCTTTGGAATAATGTGTGCATCGTTCACAATAAGACCAGGGCTGCATTTCCCAAAAGCATCATAAGCATACGTCACTCATAGAAACTATTGGTCTCTTTGATCAACTCAGGATCATGATGCTTCTGGGAAACACAGGCATGTATGAAGTAAATGTGGTCAATTTCTTATGGATTAGTTAAATTTTATACCACAAAATTAATTTATCAAACTTAAAACTTAGATCTGTCGTAGTTAGAAAACACTAAACTGTTTACAAACCATCTGAAAGTGAATGAGCAATTAAGCCAGCAACAGCTGCTATGCCAAAAAGCTTGTGTCCAGCCACGAGAATTTAGTTTTGGGATATGGAGAACCGTTAAAAAGACAGTTAGATATGATTCAACGTTTTTGTTGGCTGCAAAATATAACACTTAACAATGGTTAAAGGGAGGTGCCATACACAACAGCTGATTTCTATGGAAGTCACATCTACGCCCCACTGTTATAAAGTCAAGGGTGGTTGAAAGGTCTTACAGCACCAGCATGACAAAAAAATGACAGTCTCTTGCCCTCCATTTTCCTCTCTCTCCCGAGTCGGCCACATTTCCTCTGTAAGCTGCTTAAAGACAGAATATTCTGCTGTTCTTAAGCAACTTGAGTGGTTTGCTGCAGACAAATTTGAAATTCATTTACAGGACTGGTTGACAGATATCAGCTCTGATTGTGTATAACCATATGAGCCATTCAATTAAACTGAGAATGCCTGAATTTGAATTGAGTTTGAATAGGCTAGATATGTAATTCAAATGGAAATGTCTATAATTTATATTGTTGTAATTGTAGTTTAATCACACAAAAAAATAACTGTTTTAGTAGAATTTACTCATCAACATGTCATACATAGGGTGCCAATAATTCTAAACTGCCTTTAATTGCATTTTATCAATAACCAGTACAGAAAAACCAGCATAGAATTGAGGAATTACGCAATTGTTTTTACAAATATAGCCTACTATTAGAACATTTGTATGGATTTAGCTCAATATATCATATAATCAACATTCAATTATATTAATTAATTAATATAATATTATATATTAATTAATTTATATTAATTAATCTGGGGAAAAAAATATGTTGCTATATGGCAAAATCAAAATCTGTATTGATGACTGCATGTATGATATAATTCCACAAATTACGGAATGAATAGTCAACATTAATGATTACATTTATTCTGGACTTTTAGTTGCAATAGAATAAATTCCTCTTCCTGTCAATTCCGATTCTGTATGGTGTGGCAAATTCAATACAAATTCATAATGAACTCAAATTGAATTATTAAATGCTGAATTTTGTCCATCCCCATTACACCTCAGTAAATAATTAACTCACTAATAAAAAATAAAAAAACCTGGGCAGAGGCAGAAAGTTTGGGTTAAGATGAATAGACACTGAATATGCCTAGCTGATTTATAGGCAACATCTAGAGTCTTAGTGCTACATGTAGATCCTGCATGGTAAGAAGCGTTGAGAGCGTGTTGTCCTTCACTGGCTAAACGGGTCTTTGGATTTAAAGTCTAGACTGCATTCACAATCATTTAAACATCATTGTGGTGCAAACATATCAGTCCATGATTTGCTCTTTAATAAAGCACAAAAGGCTTTAATAATCAGTTTTAAGCTGTACAAAAACACCATTAGAACCACAAAAGCTTTTAATTCTGGTAAAACCTATCACGTAATGGGGTTATCAGAACAGTGAAGGAATGACCACAACCAAGAGAACAAAACCTTTTCAGTGTTTCCCACAGACTTACACTCTGTGGTGGTACTTCCTTTGGACTAATTATAATGATTATATTATAATTATTATTATAATCTATTATATGTATTATAATACTATAATACAAAACACAAAAATATGCTCCAATGCAAATATTTCAAATTGGGAAAAACTTAATTTAACATAATTAAACATCTCCCCCACACAACAGCCTTCCTATTTATGGCACATTTTGCACCTTTGTTTGAACATGCTATTTTACGGGGCTTTCAGAAAAATATTCTAATGCGCTTTCATAAGGGAATCTCTCTCTTCAATATAGATCTCTTCCTGAGTCACTCTCTATCTGTTGCAGCTGCCACATGCAGCACTGATTGAAGCCTGGAAATATTGAATCAAATTAACTCGATAGCTAATCATACAGGTCGGACAGGTCGGACTGTTCAGCTTTCCTGCCGTGTAAGTTTCTAACTCTGTTTTTGATACCGTTTGTGCCTCCTCAGGATGTGGCCTTTTTCAATATTCATCTTGATTGAAGGAGCAAACATTCAGCGTCAGAGTTGAAGTTAACATTACAGACGATATCAGTTAGCCTAAGTACATCGACAACCCAACTGTATTCTAACATTAGCTTGTCCTTAGTTGCTAGGCCCCTTATACATGCTTGTAAATAACTTATTTGAGGAGGTCTCTGCAATTGACAGCGTTGTGTTAAGAACATAGATACTCTTATCAGGGTTAACTTTAAGGGATGGTTCGGATTAATCTCAACCTAGGGTCCTTTGCACCATGATCTCGACCATCCGGTAGAAGTTTGGTACCATTCTGGGCATTATTAGTGGGGTAATTTATGAGATAGATACAACCTTGGATCCATTAGCACCTGCACTAAGCCATCGGCTGATATCTCTAAATAAGCTCTAACTTTAATAAGGTTCGACCGAGGGAAAAAAAGCTTCTGGAGGGGTGTTTGGCTCAAGGTCACGGTGCAAAGGACCCTAGGTTGAGATGTATCCGAACCATCCCTTTAATGCACGAGCTTTTGGACAAATTTGTGCAGATGACTGTGTTCATGATACTACTAACTAACCTCCTGGTAACCTACTACTAAAGTCCTGGTCAGCTGTCTTCTCTGTCAGTAACATCTGTGACTGATGAAGTTTCCATGGGAATGCAAGTACACAGAGGAACGCATTTTGAGATACACCCCCATGTTTTAATTTCTTCGCTGTAATGTGAGAGAGAGGTGCTGAGCCAGTCAACACAATTCACACAGCTCTACAATGAAGTACGATTTTACCCATTTTAAATAGTAAAAAAAAAAAAAAGAACAAAAAAAAAGGAAAAATCTATTTGTGATGGGTCGCCACAAATAAATCAACATATGGGAAACACTGCTTTTCTATCATAGTCTACAAAGTCATCAACTAAAAAAAAAGTTTAACATGCAACTTTTGGATGAGTCAGCTAATCAATTTTGTTTAACTAGGCTACAACCTAAAACATGATGAAGCCAAAGCTGTCAAGCACTGTCAAGCATGTAAAGTAACAGAGTCAGCATTACTTCAAAGACCAAACTGTCTTCTGATACGGACACATCTCACACGAAGGGCCAACCTCACCCAAACCCTGCCCGAATACTTTCCACATTACTCTCAACATCAATTGCTGTCTCCGTCAAGGCTGGTGCTTGTGAATAAAATGCAACGGGAGCGAAATCATTTGTTCTCAGGCAGTTGCAACTGAGTGGTTACTGACATCCCCAAAAAAATGGCATTGAAAGCATTACTAAGAAAGCTATTACGGCTGGGCGATATATCAAACAATCACAATATATTCACAATGATTTTGCTGACAATATAAAATGAAGCAACATTGTGAGTATTGCAATGATTTTATTGTGCTTTTTATTTGGCTATTATGTTACTATAACTAGTTGTTGTGCAATCCTTCTTTCTCTCTTTGACATGCATGATGTCACAGCATTAAAATGAATAGAAAAAGAAGCAGAGCTGCGCTTCATGACGCAAACTGCTTGACAAAATTGCTACTCTATGTTTACAAGCTGCTCGAGGAACTGACATCAAAGATAAACAGCCTCTGAACACTGTCAAAATAATATCTCACAATCAACAAAACCTACGCAAAACAAAAAAAAACTGATGGGCGGATCTGCCACAGCACTGCAATGCTATGAGGTCAAGGCGAAAGATTTGAAATACAAATCTCTCGTAGTTGCTTCTTAAGAGGATTTTTGGCATGATTCCCATGAAACACTTTGTTTCCATTAATTGCCGGTGTTAGAGTTTGATATTCTTGAAAATGAAACCAACCAGTAATTGAGTATAAGCCATCACATTTCACCCTACAGTCTACTGTAGACAGCATTCAATATAAGACACCTAATGCATAAATAATCATGTATAAATATAACAACATTAAGGTCAGCCTGAGTTCTGGTAACAAAAAAAAGACCATAACAAAAATGAATATGATAAATTTGCCTAGGGCTACCCAAAAATGAAATTTCTGACGTCAAACCAAAAGGACTTTCTTTTGCATTAGCTGTAACTACATGCAAAACATTTCACCAAGCTTATTCTGTGTTCAACAAAAAAAAGACATACAGGATTGGAACGACATGAGGGTGAGCAAATGATGACCGAATTTTCATTTCTGGGTGAACGAATGCTCAGTCATCTTCCAAAGTCGTGGACACAAAGTGAAGTCTCTCATTGTGTCTGATCTTGGAATATGTCAAAATGAAGGCCTGTAAATGTTCCGGTGACCTCAAAAGCCTGCCCTGTTTCGCTCAAGGGATCGATTCAACCCCTCAATTCTATGCCAGACAACTGCCTGAAGGAGAATTCAAAAAGAAAAGCCCTTGCTTTATAACCCATAATATTCAGCCCACTTGAAAAATCACCCTGCACCATTTACAGTCTTAAAAAGTCCATCAAACCTGCAGAAAATTACAGTTAAGCATTTAAATGGTATAAAATGCCTCTTACCTTGAAGTTGCTGGAGTTAACCCAAGATGTGGCGATACCGTCCACCATTTTATCCAGCGCAGTCTGGTCACTCTCCAGGTCGTGACACTTGTCTGAATCTGTGATGTAGTCGATGAGCTCCGGACCCATCTGCAACCTGCGGGCCACATCCTTCTGTAGCACCTGAGTCAGACAGTACTCCATGTTGGGTTCCATGGCCTACGATGTCCTGCCACCACCCGTGTGGCAGTGGAGAGGAAAAACTAAAAAAAATGGCCTTTAGCGTGTGCAATCCAGGCAAAACAAGAGCACACGCTTTCTTTTTTTTTTATATCCCGTGTTGATGAATCCTATGAGTGCCACAGGGTGGCAAGAAGCTGAGCGGTAGGGATGTCGACTCGGGAATTCAAACGATGCACCATATGTGACTAGACAACAGCTGATGAGGACTGCAAGTTCTCCTTTTTGTCCCTTTAGAAGGCAGCCAAACCACTAGCAGCGGCAGCGGCAGGAGTTGTGGTAACTAGAGCAGGAGAGAGAGGGTCCGGCGGAGCATTGCTTCATAATTCAGAGGTCCTCCCTGCTCAGGATGAGAAAAGAGAGCTATTAGTCGAGTACCACCTCTGGATATCAAATGCCAGTGCGGCAAGACCTGCAGTTTTTGTCAGCTCAGCTCAGCTCAGCAGCCACTTATGAGAAAAGCAGAAAAGCCCTTTGATGGTGGTGACATAACTCAAAGTCCGGATTGCATTATCTTAACTATTTGTTTGCTGACCACCACGCATCAGCTGCACAGCTTTGTGGGATACAGCAAGAGAGGAATTCCACTTGGGTTAAAGGGATAGTTCGCCCCAAAATTAAAACTGTCATTAACTTGTAACATTTCAAACCCATTTACTTAAACAAAAATGACACATAACATTAGTCCATACAATTTGAGTACTATATTCAGAGCCTTTTGAAGCCATACAATAGCTTATGCGAGTAAAGGCAAGGACATGTTAGCAAAATTTAGGACAAAAATTGTCTAGTCATAGCGTATCAATGTATAAAGCACAGCTCACTGTGAGCTATACAGAAATCTGCTTAGGGAACTTTTTCGCCCTCACGCAACAATCGCGCAGATTCCAATTGAAATTACTGGATTTCGTCTGTGAAATTTCACAGAACAACGGTAACAACAGCAGTAATGCCATCACTAGGATACTGCATTGAGACAAAAATCTCCTAAGGCATCATGGGAATAATCTGGCTGCAATCACAGTTGATCACCGCAAAGTGTATTACTCTGTTAAGTAGATTAGGCTACCTGATGCTCGCAGGAATCCAGTTTTTCTGAAATACTTCATGAAATGAGCAAAAAATTAAAGCACAAACTAGTTCCTGCAGACCATCAAAACGAATATAAACCGATTTTTAAATGCAACTTTTTCACTCAATTTATTATGCAGACTGAATACAGAAAAATACCAAACAGGTGATTTTGTATGTTGATTTTTGTAACTGATTCACTAGTGGTCTCAGACATTTGGTCCGACGACTCATTGTATGTGTGTGTTCTCTATCTTCACTGTCACAAGCGGATTTGTTTTTGCTTAGTTTACATTACAAGTCCGTACCTGTACTTCAAACAGTATCTAAGCTACACAATGGTGGGAGGAGACCTAATTTTCCATTGATTAAAATCTGCACACAGGAGTTCATCTTTGAGTCATAGTGATTGCACCTTAATGTAACACACACACACACACACACACACACACACACACACTGACTGCATAGTAATTAGATGATGTCGAGCATGACTTACCTATGCCTCCCTCAAACATACATCCCAGGCATTTGACTACATCAATACTCTCCAGTATTTGGTGAAAACGTGTTATAATTCAAAGCAAAATCACCTTGTGTATACAAAAGAACTGATATACTACACAAAGAAAACAATAAAGTATCGTAGGCTCAAACAAAGTGAATGACAGATGGATCATTCATCAGCATCAATGTAATTGAAGCTCACGTAGTATCTGTCATTCACCCTAAATGAAGTCCAGGCTTTAAAATATCTTATTGTCTATTATATACGCTAACAATTCAAATACCACCACCCTTTTTATGAAATCTGAATCAGTATTTAATCATCAAGTGTTTTCAGATCATATCGGGATGATTTTGTTTCTTTTTCATTGATCATCTAGCCGGTTATGCTAGCTCTTACTAGCCGACCGAATAAATTGTAAAAACTCCGGCGATATACACCAAGCCGGCACATGTAAACGACAAGCTTGGTTGAAATAATAGGTTATTTACTCACTCTGCCGAATCTAGCGGTGGTTCCTGTGTGAAATGACACGGGTTGGTTTACTAAAGGTAAACGAGGTTTGTCTCTCTGTTGCTGGCTGCTCCTGTAGACTAGACAGACACAATGATGGAGCCGGAATGCGCATGCGCCACACACCTCTGTTCTACTATCGATTTAATGTACAATCCGCTTACAGCTTTGATACAAATGATGTACCCTGACAAACATGTTTCTTTTTATGACTTTATGATTTTTCTAGCAATTGCTTCCAAATGTGGGCTGTGCCTTTGTCCCTTTGTTATGCATGTATGGGAGTCATTTCTCTAAAAGCACCTTTACTTTTGTAATTAGCGATTTTCGGTCTTATTTTTGAGTGTTTATCTACACAGTGACCAACATACATGTTGTTTACATCCGCATATTATAAATCCTCTGGTTTCCTTCTGTCTCGCAGCCACATGGTCATTTTTCCTTGTGTAGTTAAAACAATGAACCTTTATGGCAGGCCAATTTAACATTGATTCCTCAGAAATATAGCATGTATTTGTTACTGGTAGACTATGTATTTGTTTAATTCCTTGTAAGCATTCTAATAGCGACAAGCACCTTTCATTGTTTCCTTCTAGTAAATAAAAATGTATTGCTTTTGGGAACTTTTTAATTAAACTTTTATTGAACTAATCTTTAATCATTTGAGAGAGAGAGAGAGAGAGAGAGAGATACTCGATGGACCCCTTTCACAGACTGATGACGCATTTTAATGGTTATCAGCATCTAAAATCCTGCCGTTTTTACATTTTCATTTGAAAAAACGTACATTTAACGCACAAAATGTACATTTATAATTCTATACTATCTAGCCTATATTTGTATAGTAGAAAAAATTACAATTTAGCATTGTAATTTACCATTAACAAAATACAGAAGTACTCAAGACTATTTAAATAGATGCTAGTTGCTACTTTACAGTATCGAATGAACAGCTTGTCTTTAACTAGATTAATAAATTAGTTACCATGTGTACTAGTAACACAAACATAGTACATTTTAAGAAACACAATGTTAATACGGCTTGCCATAACATTAACCTAAAACAATGTTAACGACTCCTGGCTCCATCTAGTGGTTGTTCTGAGAAGAGCACTTTTTATTGACATCCGTTTTCTCCACAATACCACTCAACTTACATGTATAAGCACCTTCAGAGCGACGATTTACACACAAATCATTGTTTAGTCAAAATCGCTGTAAAAAACATTAATTATATTTATTTGATACACCTTTAATGTTTTAAGCACATTTTAACAATTTTGCTAAGCTACATGTCTAAAGATAGTACTGGACAGTATACATCATACCAAAATTTGTCAGAAATAGAATGATATCCATCCTGCCATTTTATTTTCCAAGTAACCTTACACATCTAGTGTGTGTATTGCACAATCAATCTGATTTTAGAAACCTCTGGGAGACCACATTGTCCCCATAAAGGTCACAGATACAACATCTGCATAAAACACTTAAAACCAACAGATTGTTAATGACCAGGATAATGTGTTTGGTCCTCTTCTTCTCCAGCCTTAGGGGAGGACTGAGAACTTATCACATATAAACGGCTCTGAAAGTGAGTCCAGTATCCCTTCTAAAAACAAGGATTGAAGTCTTTATTAAGCTGTTTGTTCCTCCTCAGTATCATCCTCCTCATCCTCATCATCATCAGACTCTTCCTCGCTATGTTCCACGTCCTTGCTGTCTTCTGGGGCTGTTTTGACTTTGATGATTATTTCGTCATCATCATCCTCATTCTCAACTCTGATCGACTTCCTCCTCTCCAAAACTGATGGGGTGCACACTGGAGTGACATCCTAAATGCAAATAAATTGTCTTTAAACACTAACAGTGCAAGGCTACATATCTTAGACATTTTCTACAATAACTGTTGGCACATGGGTTTCATTGTGAGTCACATCGACTGACAATAAGCTTAAAATGTACCATTTTCTGTTGGCACAATTATCTTACTCCAGTCAATGGTTACAACTGAGGTAATTTTCAGTATGTGCCAAGGCTATGCACAAAATCAGTGCAGAAAACAAACCAAAAAAAAAATATCTTAAAAGACTTGAGCGTACCTCACTGCATACTGAAACATCTGCTTCTGATTGAGACTTCTTTGCAGGAATCTGAGCTGCCTGAAAAAAACAACATGGTCACACTAAAACATAATAGAATAAAGCATCTTAAAAGTTCTGATCAAAAACACAGTACTTACAAATCCTGGGAAATCATAGTCAATGCCTTTTGCTGCCAGTCTCTTGCGTAGCTTAGACTCTTTACTTAAAAGCTTGGCACCAACTTTCTTCAGATCATCTTCTGCATGATCTTTGTTGTACCGGGTAACTGCAGGCTGCTTTGGCTTCCTGAAGATCATCTTGGAGCCAACAAAGAGCTTTTCATGGACCTTCTCGGGTGGTATCACATGACCTGAACAGGACAAAACACAGTTATGTTTACACAACATACTACGTAAGAAAATATTCATGGAAAATCTTTCAAATCACTCTCAACTCACACTTTATGAGCCGTTCTCCCATCAGGTAGTTGTTCATGGTCTCAGCCACAATCTTAGCCACCTCGTCACACTCAAACTCCACATATCCATATCCTTTGCTCCCTCCGGTCTATGAAAGATGACAAATTAAAAATACTCAAGTTAAAATCTCAAAGCATTACTTGCTAGTATGACTATTGTGTGTTTAAAGTGTTGGCACATGGGTTTCATTGCACAGCAACATGGAGTTGGCAATAAGCTAAATGTACCAGATTACTGTCGGCACAGTTATCTTACCCGGAGCAACAAATGCCATGGGTAATTTTCATATTGTGCCATTATTTAATTATAATAATAATAAAAAAAATGTATATAAGTTTTGTTAAATAGATTAATTAAATGTACAGAGAACGTCATACCTTTTTACTCCTGGAAACTCTTAATCGCGAGACTTTCCCAAACTGCTCGAAGTAAGATTTCAACTGAGGCTCACACAATCCTCGAGGCAGATGACCAACATATATTACTCCTGGAGAAAGTGACTGACCCTGAGGGCGAAAATCATCATTAATATCACATTCAATGCAACATATTAAATTAGGCAACATTTAACATTTAAGCAAGTAAAACAAAATGGTAGCATAAGACTTTAGTAAATTAATGTCATTAGATCTATTAAGAAGATTCATCTTTCCGAAACTAATTCTGGCTAATAACGACGACTGATCAGATGTCAGTTTCAGCTTCAATATGAAGCTAAATGTTTGTACGGCTACACTCACGCCACATGGTCACACATCATACCTTTTGAGGACGTCGTTTCTTCGCTTGCTGGACTTTCTTATGAAACTCTGCTTCTTCCTTTGGATTTAAAGCCAGCAGGGTTTTCGCCGGCTTCTCTGATGATTTGCCTTCTGTCATATTTAAATATAAAATTGGTGAAATAAATGCGTTTTGGACCTAGTGTCGTACAACCTCTTCTAAACCACGCTGCTCTTCTTTCAGGAAACTGGCTGCTTCGTTCAGGAAACGTCACAATAAAAGTCCACTAAAATAAAAGTCCGCTATATCTAAAACGTTTAAAAACTTTTTTTTAAAAACTTATTTATTTCTCTTCTTTCATTGTTCGTATGGTATAGATTGATTATATATTTTGCTATTGTATAGTTATTGTTTTTTAATAAATATTATCATAATTATTATCATTAATTATTATCATATTATCATAACTTTTATTATACAGTTAGACTCTTGCTTTGACTCGAGTATGCCAGCAGAGGTGGACAAAGTAGCTACACAACTTCCTTACTTAAGTGAAAGTACAGATACTGGTCAAATATTACTGGTCAAATAAGTTGTAAAGACCGATTTGTACTTAAGTAAAAGTACAGAAGTAGGCCTACTTGTTTTTAAAAGTAAAGTATCAAAAGTAAAAAGTAAATGCCAATGCATTGTTTTATTATTATCTCCAGCACGGACACCAATGTCTCCGGAACGGACACCACCGTCTCCAGCAAGGACACCAACCTCTTCGGGACAGACACCAAAGACTCCGGCACAGATACCACCGTCTCCGGCACAGACAAGTGCACGGACACCGCCTTCCCTGGCACGGAAACCACCCACCGTCTCCGGCATGGACAAGTGCACGGACACCAACGTCTCTGGAACGGACACCAATGTCTCCGGCACGGACACCATCTTTGCCGGATGGACACCAATGTCTCCAGCACGGACACCACCGTCTCCGGCTTGGACACCAACGTCTCCGGCACGGACACCAACGTCTCCGGCACAGACACTAACGTCTCTGGCACGTCTCCAGCACGGACACCAATGTCTCCAGAACGGACACCACCGTATCCAGCAAGGACACCAACCTCTCCGGGATGGATACCAACGACTCCGGCACGGATACCACCGTCTCGGGCACAGACAAGTGCACGGACACCGCCTTCTCCGGCACGAAAACCACCCACCGTCTCCAGCACGGACACCAACGTCTCCGGAATGGACACCACCATCTCCGGCACGGACACCAACGTCTCCGGAATGGACACCACCATCTCCGGCACGGACACCAACGTCTCCGGAATGGACACCACCATCTCCTGCACGGACACCAACGTCTCTGGCACGTCTCCGACACGGACACCACCGTCTCCGGCACAGACACCAACTTCTCCGGCACGGACACCAACGTCTCTGGCACCGACACCACCGTCTCCAGCACGGACACCAACGTCTCTGGAACGGACACCAATGTCTCCGGCACAGACACCATCTTCGCCGGCATGGACACCAATGTCTCCGGCATGGACTCCAACGTCTCCGGCTTGGACACCAACGTCTCCGGACAGACACTAACGTCTCTGGCACGTCTCCAGCACGGACTCCATTGTCTCCAGAACGGACACCACCATCTCCAGCAAGGACACCAACCTCTCCGGGACGGACACCAACGACTCCGGCACGGATACCACCATATTGGGCACAGACAAGTGCACGGACACCGCCATCTCCGGCACGGAAACCACCCACCGTCTCCAGCACGGACACCAACGTCTCCGGAATGGACACCACCATCTCCGGCACGGACACCAACGTCTCTGGCACGTCTCTGCCGTCTCTGGCACGGACAAGTGCACGGACACCAACGTCTCCGGCACGGACACCAAAGTCTCTGGAATGGACACCAACATCCTCCGGCACGGACACTTGTCTTCGTCGTCTCCGGCACAGACAAGTGCACGGACACCACCGTCTCCGGCACGGACACCAACGTCTCCGGAATGGACACCACTGTCTCTGGCACGGACACCAACTTCTCTGGCACATCTCCGCCGTCTCCGGCACGGACAAGTACACGGACACCACCATCTCTGGCACAGACACCAACATCTCCAGAACGGACACCAACGTCTCCGAAACGGACATCGCCGTCTCCGGCACGGACACCAACGTCTCCAGAACAGACACCAATGACTTCGGCACGGACACCAGTGTCTCCGGAACGGACACCATCGTCTCGAATTATTGAATCGAATCACCAAAATCGAATTATTGATATAAAAAATTAACATTGTTACTAGTAGCAATACAATGTGGGCTGGTGTGGTCACAGTGCAAGGGCTGAATTTTTGTCCCAGTCTGCCCCTGACAGTTGCTGTTCTAGGCTAGCCAGAGCAAGAGGATGTTGCAGTGGAGTTAAAAGTCAAAGGTAGGCTAATGTCAAATTTACATAATTGTGGTTATGATTTATTTCTGTTATAGTTGTCTTCAACCATTTTTATGTTCGAATTTACATTGTGAAAAACAAGGTTCTGACGTCAAACCAACTTTCATTTCCAACCAAAATGATCCCCTGACTGACATTACTAGGCCTACTTTCTACTCAAGGACCTTGACAGAATTGTAGTGGAGTAAAAAGTACAATATTTGTCTTTCAAATGTAGTGAAGTTAAAGTAAAAAGTTTCCAGAAAAAAAAAAAAAAAAAAAAACTCAAGTACAGATACTCAAAAAGTGTACTTAAGTACAGTACTCAAGTAAATGTACTTTGTTACTGTCCACCTCTGTATGCCTGTCAAGTTATGCAAGAGATAGGACCCAGATGCAAATAAGCAGACAAGGGTTTTTATTAACAAGACTGAAGACAACAGGGAGAGTGAAGCGTGAACCACAGTTCAAACAGTAGGGCAGGGCAGACGACGACAGGCAGAATGGGTGACCACGGAGACGCCAGATGGAAATGACTTGAGTGCAATAGAGGCAGCTCCAAAGCGAACACCAGACAGGAACACAAGGAACTCATAGCTCGATGTAGATCTCAGATGTTGCACCAGCCTTGCCACCAGGTGGAGGCTCACAGAACCAGAGGCTTGAAACAGGAGTTAGGAGCCTGCACCAGTCAGGCTGCCAGGAAGTTAAGAGTCAGTGGCCAGGGAACTCGAGATACAGGGCAGGAACACACAGAAGAACATACACGACAAGACTCAAGACAAGACAAGATAAAAGCAAAAATAAAGAATTAAAAGTAAACTAATAATTTCAAAGTCTAGAGAAACAAAAGGTAGAGAAATAAATAAAAGTAAACTAATGAAAAAAGTAAAAAACTAAGATCTAAGAAAAAAAAACTGGAGTTGCTAAAGAGAAGCAAGACTTTCACTTGACAGGGAAAATAAATAACTAAAAAAACTAAAACAAAAGATAACTCAAACTGATAAGGCACAAGGGCTAAATCTAAGCAAACCAAAATAGCAACAAGGATAATCTGATACTAGAATAATGTCAAGAGCACAAACCAGAAAACACCACAAAGTACATACACAAAACAAACCAGCAAAGACATGAGGGAAAGGGACCAGAGCACATGAGGATCAGGTGAGCACAATAAGTGAAACAAGTGGACTAAACAAGGGGGCGTGGTAACAGGAAACAAGGAGGCGGGACATAAGGAGCACATGGCAAACACAGACCAAGACAGAGCCATGTGCTCAAACACAAGACAAACATGAAACATGAAACCATGACAACACAGACAAGCCTACCAGGGCAGAACCCTGACAATGCCAGTGTGGATTTACTTGTTCACCCAACAGTTATTAAAGGATTAAAGCTATTAAAGTGACTTGAACTAGCCATCTGAACACACAATAGATGATCAGCTGCAAAAATGGTACGTTATATAAAATTATCATAATTTTAAGCCTAAGAATTAGCCTATGTAGGCTAATTGCAAACACACAATGATTTTAAATGTGAAAGGAAAATAATATTAATACTAATACTAATTATTAATAAGCACACTGATTAAAAAACATTAAACATTTAGCATTTAAAATACATTAAAAAAATGTTTAATTCAGGTTCAGAATGAATAACTTTCAGAAATACAGAGCAGGGTTGAGGATGAAGGGGTTGGACTCATAGAGATGTTGTAAAAGGGGGCAGGGTTTTGAACGAACGATAGGCTGAATCACTGATGTAACACTGTACACATATCGTTCAGCAAAGGTGAGAGTGCAGCAGAGCATCACCTGACATGGCAACTAAAATCATTTATTTTACTGTGAATGGAAGACCAGAACAAGCTGAGTTTCCCACTGATTGTCCTGCACAAGATGTTAAAGGTAAGGATTGTCTCAAATGATCCATTTCTTTTAGTCTGACTGGAATTTTATACTTATTTAAACAATAAATTGTCAAGTTTTTTGGTGTGCTGTACTTCAAGGCACGCAGTTAAATATTATGCTCAAATATCAAAATATATCAAGTTAAATATATATCTCCAAAGTATATTGTAGTGTATTGAAATGAGATGAATGATGAACTGCTTAACCAATAAAAATAAAAGCCTACATTTATTAAAATTAAATGAATGTAAATGATTCACTATATAAAATGTAATTATTATATAATCCATTATTATATTATATAGATTATCAGATAAAAAAGCAGATTGTAAAAGTAGTCTCTCTCTATTAATGACTGCAGCTTTAATTCATGCATCAACATCAAATAGAATTTCTTTTATGAAAATGTGTTTTTGTTATGATCAAATTGGCTCTCTGTCCTCATTAGCCTTTATTCTGCTGAAAACATCCTTGAGGACTGTTCTCAATCTCATTCTGAAGGGCACTGCAACAGCCAGGCTTCTTTAATCAGGACCTCTCAATTACAGCGAGCCCATATGAAGAGCTATTCTGTTGACCTGGATAGCTAATAGGCTACAACATGTTCAGAGGATGTTTAATCTATAAGTATTCAGTTCTTTAGAGACCTATCAGAGCTTTAATTTTGACTCAGTGTGCATGGGTGAATTTGTTGTAGACTCATAAACAAATAAACCATCATACTTCATACAGCTTGAGTCACAGGTGGTGCTGACAGTACACCAGACTTCAAGTGCCAAGCAGTGCCCTAAAGGGACCATATGGCACCAATATTCAAGTGCGTTAATTACATGAATTGAGGAAGTTTCCATTGTACTTCATTCATGAAGATGAGAAATACACACAGAAAAATAGGGGTATCGTTTCTGTACCTTAAAGTAGATTTGCCACGAAAGTACCCTGTAGGGTACAGGAAATGGTCCTTAAGGTGACAAAGTTGAACCTTTGTTTTAATTTAAAGGTACAAAATCAGTTCTGACAGCAAAGGGTACATAAATGTACTTTTAACAAGCTTAAGGTACAAATTATGCAGCAAATCAGAGATCAATTTTAATTTAAATAGAGAGTTGTGTTTATTTAAGTAAAAAGGTTACTGGTAAATGTCCTTCCAATTCTTGATCAGTATGGCCTGTATAAGTTTCATTAATAACTTTTAGCTGGTCATCATTACATTGCATTGTTTTTATGCAAATTATAACTGGATAGATTTAAAATACATATCAATGTAGGATCGATATGGTCTATTCAAATACCAACAATAATCCTTTATACACACTGGTAAACTCCCTGTAAATTACATGTGAACAGGGCATACACAACTACTGGTAAATTGGTTCTGGCAAAGATCTACCAATCTTGTGTGAACAGCACATTTACAAAAATATAAAAATAAAAGTCGTTTACTGCAAATTACTGGCATTATTTTGTGAAAGGGGCTTATCACTCGCACTTCATTGTTTTTGAAAGAAAACTGTTTCTATAGCAACCGGAGTTTTTTAACGGCAGTTGCGATGACGCGTTTACTTTACCAATCAGCGATTGGCTCTTCTATTGAGAAGGCGCAATATCAAGTCGCCATAATACAGTTGCGCAGCGCTTTCTCTCGTGCACAAGTAAAGTATGTGAAAAGAGTGAAAATGTCGATTAATTGTGCATTTCTGTCGAGTTTGACAACGGATGAACTACTTCAAAAAATAATTGAAGCTGGAATACAGATCAACGAAGAAGAGGCAAGAAAATTCAGGGGTAAGTAACGTTAACCATATCTTGGTTTTCTATTCATGCTATTGAAAACGTGCTCAATCCTGCTCCTGCCGATCGACTGTCCTGCACAGTTCATCTTCAAATCTAATCAAACACATCTGCCTCTAATTTTCATGTGATCCTAAATGTTAATTGGTTGCTTCAGGTGTGTTTGATTAGGGTTGGAGATGAACTGTGCAGGACAGTCGATTTGCAGGAACAACTAACGTTACTACACCAACGTTATTGTAAGTTATGGCTTGCTGGGTTAACGATACATAGTTATTTTGTTGTAAGTCGCTTAAAATATTTCCACTTGACTTGTCGTCGCCATTAAATCATTTTAAGCAAGAGCCCCTGCAGTCTTGGGCAGTACAACCCATTTTTTCCATGACCTGTCCCATAGATGTTGTTTCTTATGTTCGAACCGCGATAAAAAAATATTATTCAGACCAACCAATGCGCATGTAACAGTTACTATCTTCACACAGAACGCGTTTTTCTATTCCCACTCGCACCTTTTCAACTGTTTTTCGATGCAATCACGAACTAGGTCGAGGTTTATGAACGTTAAAATCGCGTCTTAAAGCAAATAAGCATTCTGTGTGAACGGCCCATTAAGAACACTGTTTTTATAGCAACCGGAGCTTTAGTGGCAGCGGCAGTGAATGATAACTTCATCAGTCATGGATGGGTATTTATTTAACGTTAGATGTTTTGGACTTGCCCCTAATTTGCACTTTCTCCAATTCATATGTAACGTAATGAGCGCATCGTATTTGGTTTAGCAGTTTATAGAGTTGAGCAAAACTGCCATTTTCTGTCGATTCTCGTTTTCCACACATTTAGGCGTAACGTCACTTAATTCTGTGTGTGTTTTACAGTTATCAGTGTATAACTGTTGTAATTTTGCGTTTGTTCAGAAAATGACGTGGATGGAGAAAACAGTGGACTGTGGACTCACTGAATACATGGTTGGCTACCTGATTAATGGTTCCTTCAAAAAGCAACTAAAATTTCAACAATTTGTACGCCAATATAAGGAGTCTGAGACCACTGTTGTATTAGAGCCCGTACCAGTTGAAGTCGCTCAGTCTACGGAAGAACCCCAGCCTCATCCATTCACTAATCCAAGGTAAGGGCAGCATTATGAGGGTCCTGTTTTGGTAAATGTGTTCAACAAGATAAATGTGTTCAACAAGAGTTTGTCTGCTCGTTTGGGCTTTTGCTGGATGGTGAATTTTATCTAATTTTATTCAATAGGATCCACCCACAATTGACCCTTTGCAGGGAGTTTGATTGACAGGCGATCTGACCAATCATAATCTGCCATTTTTGTCCGACAAAGCAATCAGGAGAGTTAGATTAACGTTGGAGGATTTAAACTTGAAAAACGGAGTGTACTGACGTCTTTGGTTGGTTAAAACAACACTTCTCCTTGTATTAATTTGATGTCATAAATTAACTAGAAGGAAGAGATGATCGGTTCATGAGCAGGTTTAACTGAGGCTCTACAGTGATCTGTCAGACGCGTTAAAGAGCCACAAAACGTTATTTATTGTTTTGATTTATTTTAAAAATGACCCAAATTTTAAAGTTGTGACTTTGTTTCATATCAAAAGTAACCTGGTCTGTCCTGTCTGTCAATGCGTGGTCAGTGTCCTCTCTGCTCTGCAATGTATTTTTCACTGTGTGAGAGCGGCGTGGCTTGTCGGACATAGCAACCGTAACAGCTGGTCTTTGTGAATGGCCAATTGACCGTCTGCAAAGACCCGCCCCCCTTAGTTATTGTTGCTATGCCCGACAAGCTACGCCTCTCTCTCACACACACCATGTTCTCATGCAGTGAACAATACATCGTGGAGCAGAGAGAAGACTGACAACACGCTGGCTGACAGACAGGACAGACCAGGTTACTTTTCGGTTACTTTTGATATTAAACATGTTAAACAAAGTCTCACCTTTCATATTTGGTCATTTTTAAAAAGAAATTTAAACAATACCATTTTGTGGCTCTTTAATGTGTCTGTCAGATCACTGTAGAGCATCAGTTAAAGCTGCTCATGAACCGATCATCTCTTCCTTCTAGTTCAGTTATAGCAATAGACATGAATGAACATAAGAAGGAATGTTGTTTTAACTGCGGAAAGGCGTCAGTACACTTCGTTTTTCAAGTTCAAATCCTCCCATGTTAATATACCATCTCTTTTGATTGCATGCTCCGACAAAATGGCGGATGGCGAAGTATGATTGGTCAGATCACTTGTCAATCAAGCTCCCTGCGAAGGGTCAATTGGTAACTGATGTATTTAATGTTGTATTGCAGTGGTGAAGCAGCTCACAGGAGACTACCCCTTGTGACTGTCATTCCAACCTTTCCCAGAGATGTCCAGGCGAGACTTGACACCAAGGAACCGTGTCACACAATTCCTAAAGTACGCAACAAAATAATCAGAACGCTGTATGAAATGATGGCAGAATACACCCTGTAAGTATAACAATTATTACCACCTCTGCTACTACAACTGTACTACTTAAAGTTTGTATCAGCGATTTCAGGTCCCAAAAAAAAAAAGATCACATTCATCTAATCTTTCCTAACGATCCGCTAGCTGCCCACCACATAAGCAGGCCGCCAAAAAAACACGTCTCTGTAGGCAGCCTAGGCTCTGAGATCTGCACAAAAAAACAATTGGTTTCACCAACCACTCAAAACCAAAATAAATAGTGTTCCAACCAATCACCGACAGGGGGAGGGTGTTGTGAGGTTTTGCGCTCGTGCACGGCTGCACGCGAAGTTGGAGTCACGAGCGCTAAACCTCACAACACCCTACCCTCAATGATTGGTTGGAACACTATTTGTTTTGGTTTTGAGTGGTTGGTGAACCCAATTGTTTTTGTGTGCTGATCTCAGAGCCTAGGCTGCCTACAGAGACGTGTTTTTTTGGCGGCCTGCTTATGGGATGGGCAGCTAGCGGATCATTAGGAAAGATTAGATGAATGTGATCATTTTTGGGGGGGGCCTGAAATCACTGATACAATCTTTAAGATCAATTCACAATCTATGTAGACCATAAAACAAAACCAGAAGATTGATTTAGTTTGTTTCTGCCTTTGTGCTAGGTATCCAACTAATGCAGAGTATATTCAAGTTGCCAAGGCACTGATTGTGAAATACCCTTTCCTGAGAGATAAGGAGGGAAATGGCTATGTAAGTTGCATTGTTTTTAAGCCATTGATTGATCTGTTTGCATAATCCTCAAGATATTGTTACTTAATCTTTTACTTGCTGGAATGTTTTTTACTAGCACACCTGGCACATGTCCCTAAAGAGGAAGTTTAAAGCAGAACGTGCACCTCTTGTCAGCGACAGTGAAGTCAGAAAGCTGAAAGAGAAGTTTGGCCATACAAAACAGTCCAGATCCACCAGTGCATCCGCAAGTTTTTGTCGAAAGTCTGCCAGTGTAGCATATGTAAGCCCACTGCCATATACATATTTTACATACGCATTTACATTTTCACTTAGTGCAGGACAATGTAAGGTAGATAATACATTTTACTACTTTTTCACATATACTTCACTCTTTCATAGGGCCCTATAATTTCCGCGATCACAGAATCGCGGACGGAATCGCGGAATTGGCAAATTAACGCGTAATCTAGTGTCAACACGGAATTTCGCGGAATTTTACATATTTGGAATAAAATTCTGTTTTTGTGTGGGAGAAAAACGTATGTCTGAGGAAAATTGCATATTACTGAAAGAACGAGCAGAGAGAGAGGCCCGGTCGCGCACGTCTTCAAACTGTCTTGCTCTCTCTCACTCCCTCGCGCTTATTAATCTAAATCAATTGAGAATTGACACAATGGTAAAAGATCGGAAGAACGAAGTTTCACGTGGAGCATTCGGATATTTTTTTCCTGAATTAGGCTACCGCTGGGTGTGAATTGTGCAAAAAAAAACTTTTTACCTTGCCTTCTTCTCTGAAAAGCGTTCCGCCCATTCAGCTGACATAAAAACACTTTCAATAAACTAAACAAAACCTATCCAATGATGAAATGTTTTCTGTGTTGACAAATCTTGTGCGATATCCTAAAACTGCCGGGATAATCACACAACGCGTACAAGTCTGCTAATGATACGTCCGATTCGCGAACTAATGACTCCTTTGAACCGATTCATTTTAATGAATAGTTAAAACAACTGATCTGTCCAACACTGAATCGGTTCGGTGTATAACAAAATCACTTTACAATAAGGTTCCATTTATTAAACTCATTAACTATTAATAAACTGCACTTCTACAGCATTTATTAATCTTTATTAATGTTAATTTCACCATTTAGTAGCCTACATTATTTAAATGAAAAGTTGTATTTGTTAACATTAGTTAGCTTAATGCACTGTGTGAAGTAACATAATAAAAATACAGGGTTAGGGTTAACTAAGATTAACAAAGATTAATAAATACAGTAACAAATGTATTGCTCGTGGTTCATGTTAGTTAGCCTAATACATTCACAAATGTAAACAAACCAAACCATATTTAACACCTCTTAAAATGAGAATTTTGTTTGTTACCTCAATAAATTTAGGGTCATTCCTATTTTATTTGTGTACATTTTAATCATTAACATTAAAAACACTCTTTTTACGACAAAAATAACAGTAAAGGGTAAAAAAAACCTGAATTCCCAAAAATTAAAACGGAAAAAACGGAATTTGCAAAAATTAAAACGGAAAAAACGGAATTTGGGAAAAAATAAAACGGAATTTGGGAAAAAATAAAACGGATTTTATAGGGCCCTACTTTCACTGACTGAACATTAGGTCTCATTTTTCATGCAATGTTAAATTTATTTTTTATTTATCTAAAAAAACCTTGTTCAATGAGTGTGCAAACTTTTTGCATATCTGTTTCTGTTGTTCTGACAAAGGAAACTTGTGTTGGGGAGGACTCAACATCTGTTGAGGTGCATGTGAACGTGTTACAAAATGAGTATCGGAAGGTGCATCCAGATATGTTGACTGTGAAAGACCGCATGGCACGAACATTCTCCTGGAGACGTAGAGAAATCATCGAAGGAATGTCTGTAGAGGATGTACTAAAAAAATATCCATTCTTAAAAATGCCTGCTGAAGGGAGTATATTGAAAACACCTGAATGTTACAGGGAAGCAATATATTATAATTTTGGAAATTGTGAAATTGAAGACATGTCGATTGCTGTCATTGAAAACAAGGAAACTAAACATTTCTGAAAATATCTTCTAAATGCTACAGTATAGAAATCGAATGGTTTCAGTAAGAATGAAGAATGTTAATCATGTCTTCATGTATATTCTACAGTTTTTTGATGAGGTTGACCGTATCCATCCTTCACCAAACAGCTTCTGTCATCGCTTCAGAGAGGGTTTTGCCAGTGTTCTACCTAATGTGACCTAATGTCAAACTTGCCAAGACCAAATCCCCCCTAGCAAAACACTACACCGAAGCAAGACAAGATGCCCTGGCTGAAGATATACCAGGTAAAGACAGTCACCTTGCTAGTGAACCTCACAATAATATCTGCAATTTACTTTACTACATTGCAAAATATATGTGATTGTGAATATAAGATATTTTTCCGATATTGCAGGAATTGATTTGAGGGCCGGGCTTCTCCTCTTGCCATCCATCTTCAGAGAAAAGAGTGTACACTACATTACTATGAGAGAGGTAGGCTTCTGAATTAGGGTTGTGATGATAGTATCGTATATTGACGATAGTTAGAGATAACGCTGATGCCTTTGATGATATCATACGATAATTGGCTCGTTTTCCCATTATATTATTATTATAAAGCTGGTATTGTTATTAAATTAATATTAAGACCTATAATTAATTTGCCTTGCCTAAATTCATAAAGACATAACCACACTTGCGACATCACCGACATGCGCGTATGACAAAACTATGACAAGTGCTTGCAAAAAAAATGCCAATAAACTATATTTACTTGTTCGTTTATTTTGAATTTGAAAATCTGTTTTCTTTTAATGTAGGGAGACCCTGCTTCACCCTTTCCAACCATACAACTGATGGATAAAGACTGGAAAACGGCGATCATTGGAAGAGGGCTCAGTGTGGTGAATGTAAATGGAATAGATGTGTGCCAGTGCACCTGCCTTGATGAAGCCTTCATAACAGCCTTCTGTATGTACTTTACTTTCAACATTGCATATCCACCACCCCTGAAAAACACACTGACTTTTCTTCAGAGGCGCATTGTCAACATTGTGGAAGAGGGAGACAAGCCACTGCCAGTAACTTTAGTCCGGATGATTAACCTTTTGTATAGAGCTGGTAAGTCCCGCCCCTTCCGTAAAACCCCGCTGGACCTCAAGGTTGAAAAATCGTCAATGCAAGTGAATGGGAGAAAATAATTATTTTCTGGTCCCGTTTGAATTGTGCCATGAATGTGAACATATGTTGTCTGTGAATTTTTTATATAATGTTTCATGTTACGAGTTTGACAGTATATGGTATGATTCTTCGGCTAGCAGTTGTGGAAGAGACATAACGAGAAAGACTACATGTCGCCTATGTGACGTCACCCCATAATGTTGACTTACCCGTGGTTTTCGCCAACCTCAATGATTTTGTCCTCTCCCTGAAAGAAGGCGGTGAAGTGCACCAAAGACACAGCCATGTTTAGCAGGATCCGTGAGCTAGTGTCCGTGTGCGAGTGGTGGTGATGTTTCAAACGCGTCGAAAGCAGCGAAGAGTTGTAGTCCACAAAGTGCTCTCACACAAAGTCTAACCGTATCAAACTTCTACCCGCTAAATTGTAGCATTCTTCGCACGAAAGATTATATAAAAAATTCACAGACAACATATGTTCACATTCATGGCAAAATTCAAACGGGACCAGAAAATAATTATTTTCTCCCATTCACTTGCATTGACGGTTTTTCAACTTTGAAGTCCAGCGGGGTTTTACGGAAGGGGCGGGACTTACCAGCTCTATTAGATCCTCATCATGCCTCAACTGTACCATTGCCCAAAGTGCACTCCAAGGACTTTCACTCTTGTGATTTTTTTTTTTTTTTTTTTTTTTTTTTTTTTTTTCAACTTTTGTGATTAAATAAATTGTGAAACATGCACTGCCTCTGTTTTGTATTTAAAACTGGTTAAGGAAAATGCTCTGATGCATCTGAAGGAATTAAATCACACCATGAACTTAATTCTCAGAAGTACAGTATTTCTTTTCTATATATATATATAGGACAAATCAGTGCAGCAGGACATCTGTGATATGATCTGGGAAAATACCATGTTGTAATTTTAAAACATACCAGGACCTAATGGTACATTTCTAACACTAGGGGTACATACATGTTCTTTTAGAGGTACAAACAAGAAGGTACAAAAATGTACCAATGTTCAGAGGTACATTGCTGTACCCTGCTAGGGTACAGCTGGGGCGACAAAGCATTTATACTCTTCTA